>NC_140479.1:28199338-28324338 GCF_051167445.1 Perissodus microlepis | reverse complement strand
CCATATTCTGCCTCTTCATTGGTCCAGCAGCCCCACGGCCCCCTACCATGATTATTTTGTCTCCATTGCACTTCCGCTTTGTTCTCTTTCAAAGACACCTGGAAAACACATCAAAAGACGCACATTCACTCCCACCCCCACTCCACCTCACTATAATCCATTTAATTATATGCCACATTGGTCAGAGGCTTTGTTATACACAGACTCTTTTCAGTAGTCAGATTCGGCCCGGCCCTCAGATCTGTGCATCTTCACAGATTCTGACTGACCATTTCAAAAGAGAGAAAATCTCCCTATTCTTGTTCTCCTTTGCTCCCAGACCTGATCTGTTTTTGAACCAGTGTAATGAAAAAGCAATTTTCATGTCAACCTTCTCATCAGGGTGAGGGAGGAGGTCATCACGTACTGGTTAATTGCATCATGTCCGGCTTTAGACTCTGAGAACAAGATGCTGCTTATCAGTATTTATCTAATCACAGGGCCTCCCTTAAATCCGGGCCAGTCTAACAGCTACCTCACTCAGTTCCCATTTGTGAAGACAGAAATTGTCCTGATTGTAATTATACAAGATGTACGTGGTATTCAGGTCATTTTGGCTCATAATGTTGGACTGGCATATACTTTTTTTCATTGTCGTTAACCTTCTCATTTGTTCATCTCTCGGCCTCCTCCTCTGTGGTTTTGTTCTCCACGCAGCTGTTTTGAAGGTGAGTGTCTGAAATCCAAATGCAGTCATTTAATAAGCCTTAATAAGTCTTTTCTGTCTGTTGTAGCAAAGTGGTTTATTTAGGTCACTGGGCTGTGGTGAGATATGGTTTAATCTGTTTTTGAGTCAGCAGTTCAAACTTTATGTTCTAACTGAAAAAGAAAATCAAATAAAAACGAGATTTCTAATCTTCACAAAACGTACTTAACCTAGATTTGAAAAAAATAAATAAATCACATCTCACCTAAAGCTAAAGCTGCTTTATGGTAATTTCATCCCATTTACAGCTTTGCAATCACAACATTGCTCTAGCACTGGCCTTGCAATAACAAACCACATGTCCATGCCTTCACGCTACAGCACGCAGACAGTGAGGGGGCACTGCTGGGGGCTAGATGCTCCCTTCAGCCGGCCACTAGTGTCAGTACGCTGACCTCCAGTCTAGGGGAACCCCAGGCTGAGAGCCCGTGTGTGGAGGATCTAATGCTGAGAAGAGACTCTCTGGAGGAGCTAAGTCCTACTGACAGGGACCCGAAACAGGGCTATTTACCCAGTGAGGGGGGGCTGGAGCCAGAGAAGGCTGTGGAGGAGGAGGATGTGGAAGATGGGGAGAGCTACAAGGAAGATATACTGATGGGAGACGACCAGGTAGCCGACTTTGCCAGCTCAGTGCTCGCAGCCATCTCCTGCTGGCACTATAGAGCCAGGTCTTTGCTTTCTACTCACTTCACAACGGTGAGGGTTTCAGCCACCCACGGGTTTCCCATTTCCTGCTCCATTCCACCAGCTTACCAATATTCACTGCCACTCATTCTCCCACGCTGGCTCTCATCCCTATCCTTTTTTTTTCCTTCCTTCATAAATGGAACTAACACCTGCTACCAATTGCACTGTCCACACTGAATGTATTGGGTTGAATTTTTGCTATTAAAGAACATCAACTGAAATCCTGTCAGTCGGATCATAAAGAACAATTTGAGGACTTGGGTGAAACTTAAGTCATACCTTGTGCATGTCTTTGCCTGTGTGTGTTTTGTTTTTTTGCTTTAGACTTTTGTGTCCTCTCACTGTGCATGCACTCCTGTTTTATCATTTCCTCCTCTTGCTACAAGGTGCTGGATTTCATGATGAATGTTAAAGCGAATGATGTTGAGATCATGCTTACATTTGCATTTGAACCACTGAGTCAGTGTGCTCTGTTTAAATGTTGTTTGACTTCAAAGGTTAATGTAGCCATCTGATTAAACGAACATTATACGAGCAAGAGCTTTGCCCTTTGATAATCATATTTTCTAATCATATTTCCCCTTTGAACTTTCATAATTAGAAAGCCTTTGTTAAAGTTAATTGTTGTAGCAACATTGTTCCCAAATGTGACAGTGCACATCATTTCAATAGGAATAAGGGCTTCATTCATTTCATTTTTTTAAAAAAAGCAAAAGACTAGATTGATTCCATGTTTTGCCTTTTCAGGATGATCAGAACAAAGATATTGCTGAGCTGAAAACTCTGACAAGAGAGGAGGTGGAAAAACATGAGGCTGATGCTCTGAAAGAAACTTGCAGCTTGCAGGTAATTGATGAATCCCAGTATACGGTTTATACACATCTATTAAACCCGATTTCCATACATGTCTCTGAGGCCACACGTAATGTGTATTAGGTCTATTAAAAAGCATCCATCTGTCCTCATTTTGATAAGCTTATTTTAGCCATTGTATATTTTGAATGAGGCTCTCGGTCTATTATCTGTTATTGTTATATCTCTGTGAATGAGAGCGAGCGTATTTAATAATACATTACACAAATATCCTGGTTTCCTATTTAATAGCTGCCCTCTGCCGTCAACATAGTCTCTATGCTACATGTAAATTATGCCTGGAGTCATATTAATGCCATATGTAGCCCTGGTAGTTAAAATTCCTCACACGTACTGTTGTGCTATGGTAGGCACTCTCACCGAGAAAGGCAACATTGGATTTAGATGCCGGTTACAGTTCAAGCCTGATTCTCATAATTGGTAACTTTGCGGGGGGGAAACGGTTTCTTCAGCCAAGCAGAGTGCAGGTTATTATTCTTCCTAACCTTATCTGCACCACACAGCTCCAAGCTGCACCTCTTGCAATTGCAGACACTCCAAAAGAGCAGGCAGCACCTGGAAATAAATTCAGATTAATGCCAGGCTGGGGTGACATCAGCAATATGAACACTAGTACAGCCGCAAACAATGTAATAGTGAACTCGCCAGGGGTAACAAAAAGGATCCAGTAAAGAGTCATTACAGACAGCTGCAAATGGCTTCACAGTGCCTTTGCAGTTTTTAACTACACTTGGATTTTTGTACAGACACGGATCCCTGTGATACATCTCAGCTGAGCCTAATGAGATCATTTACAGTACAGTGCAAAAGTCTTGAGTCGCCCTGATTGATTTATATTTTGCTTCCAAGGAGCCAGACATTCTTCGAATTGTTTTTAAAGGCTTTCTGAAGGTTTTTCAGTCTTTCTTTGGACATTGGCTGCTTTTTCATTTATTTTCAGTCGATTCTTTGTACATGACCATTTTCAAAGGAGTCTATTGGATTTTTTCTCCATTGTTTAACCACTTAAAACTGGAAAAATTATAAGAAAGATGTGACATTTTTGCCATATACTATATTTCCATGTATATTTGCACGTTTCAATAAACTGCTGCACCCGTTTTCCATTTCCCTAGCAAAATATAAAGATAGACCTTTTGCACAGCGCTCTACATGCATCATAAGTTGCTTATGCATTCAACTATTAAGATTAAATGTAAATAGCACCATTAAGCTTAGATTGTTTGTTATTAGAAAGTGTCATTTTACTGTAAAACAAAACTTGTGTCATGTTTCAGGTCAGTATGCAGGAGCCGTGCAATCTAGACTGTCTTCCTCAAGTAAATGAGAGCAATCAGCTGGAAGAGGATCACTTCCAGTGCCCTGAGTCTCCTGTGACCCCCTCAGAACAAGAAACGGAGACCTCAGGACCTCAGGATAGCTCAAGGGAAACTGGAGAGGAAGAAGAAGGAGAGAGTGATTCCTCTGGTCTTCAAGTGGAGGAGGCGAGTGTACTGATAAATGGAGAGCTCTCAGAAGAGGAAGAGGAGGTAATTTCGGGTAATAAAAGCATCCTACCTTCCTCTGTGCTAGACCAGGCGAGTGTGATAGCTGGACACTTCAGGGGCAGCCTATCTAGACGGAGCAGTGTAATGTCAGAGGACATGGGTTCACTTGTCTGCCCCTCAGAGTCCGTGGATGATGATGCCGTCCACAGCCCTTCAGCTTGCATGGATTTTGAGAAACAGACCCAAATGCTGCTCAGCTCCTCAGCAGAGCTGAAAACTAGCTCAGAGGCTAATCAGTCAGTTCCTGTGCGTGAACTTGGGCTGAATGAAGGGGAACGCAGGTCTACGCTCTCCAAACAAGATCGCCTCCTCATCCACAAAATTCGACAGTACTACGAGCACGCTGAGCACCAAGATGCTAACTTCAGCATCAGGCGCAGGGAGAGTCTGTCTTATATTCCAGCAGGTCTGGTCAGGAACTTGAGCCAACAGCTTAATGATAATCCTGCTCCTCAGGAGAGGGCCGTCCCAGCTCTTAGGAAAGGTCTCTCTCAGAACAGGCCTACATCTTGGTCTGTGTTTGACCTTCCTGGATTACAAACGAGTCAAAACACTGGAAATTATCTACCACAGAGATCAGTCGAGGCCCAGGCTAGTTGTAACAGCATTTCAGACAATTCAGGCACAGAAGAGGAATTCAGGCCTTCATCAGAAATGCTCAAGGTTTGGCAAGACATGGAAAATGAGGGACAGAGCCAGGAAGCCCAGCAGGATGCACAGGAGAAACTTAGTGAGTCATTATTAGAAGTGGCACACCACAGCTCTGATACTTCAGATGCTAAAACCGATAAGCAACCACCTCAGGTTCTAGACGAGCTTGAAATGAGCACCGCTTCCAATACCCTCTCCACGTTGTCACCTATCCCAACTTGCCAAGCAGTGGAAGGAGGATCTGGTCAGGGCTCCGAGACCCCGGTGTTTCAAGACATCGGTAAAGACAACCAAGGTCAAGTACCTAAGATCATTAGCTTCCGAACAAGCATGGATGAGGACCAGATCCTTCAAGACATGGGAAAGATGAAGAACAAGGTGTTCCAGTTGGCTCGTCAGTACAGCCAGCGCATTAAAAATAACAAACCCGTTGTCTGGCAAAGGAGCCGAGAAACTGCAAACCAGGAAGGCTTCAGGGACATGCCTGCTGTCCACGAGGAGAAGCTGCAGCTTAGAAAAAGGGGTAAATAGGATGCAAATCATTGCTCTTTTTCTTTTAAAGTACCCTGGCACTTTGACTTGTATGCAAAGAGACCTGAAAGGCATTCTTTGTCTGTTTTCTGTGTGTATGCAGGTAAATCAAGCCTAAGATTGCCCACGAATGCTTGCAGTCAAGCAGTTATCCCTGAACTCCATTCTCCAAGTCCAGTCCTGACTCCCAGCTCTGGAGCCAGCTCCCAGAGCACAATTACCTGCCCGCAGAGCCCGGAGATGGAGACCTTCCATTGGCCTGATGTTCAGGAGCTGCGCTCCAAATACTCGGATGCATCCCACTCCTCAAAAATAACCCATAGCTGCACAGTCCTGAGTGGGATGGACAGGTGTAATGGCTGTGAACATAAATACAGTAGCTCCTCAGATCTTCGTAGGTCTGTGACAGACCCTGACACACTTCGAAAGCAATCTGAAACCACACGCAGTGACGGCTCTGTAGTAGAAGACTGGCCCCCACACCAGAAACGCTCTCGACTCTATCCCCTGCTGTGCAGGTGGAAATCTTTGGACCATATGCCTGTGTCTTTACCCCTTCATGAAGTACAGAACCTCCAGGAACCTGCCAGGACCTGCCTTAAGGTCAGCCAAGCACAAGAAGGAGATAACTTCTGTCCAGAGGGCGTAGACAGTGCAGCAAAGTCTGATCTCCTGAGTTCAGGGAAGACCTCAGAGAGCAAACTTGTGAGAAGCTTACGAGAGAAGTTCCAGAACTTGAGCACAAGTTCATGAACATGTGAATTATGTATATTTTTATTAGAATTGTGAAACATTATCTGGCAAATATCTCATACTTGTCCCAACACCCATATTTCATGTTAATTCTCTTAAAAGAATGCAACTTTGTGACTGTGCAGTGTTTTTACTATAGGAGACCCCCTGACATGATCGCAGCACAGTGTGACACCAGAGACATATTAATGGCTATTGTCTTCTTATAAAATATAAATTACAATATTTACACACTGGGTAAATGTCTGCACAAAGTCTATGTAGAAATGTGTATAAAATCTCCTGTATGAAATGGGAAAACTGGTTGTACTTTATTATATCCATGTTTTTGGTTCCCAATGTTAGTGATTCTTGCTACAGTCAGTATAGCAATATTTCTGTGTAACTGTCAGGGAAGCTCTGACTGATGTCAGCTCTGCTATTAGCACAGCCTGTGTCCGAATACCAAAGATTGTTGCCATTTTTTCTTCATTTTGTTTTTAGCAACTGATCCTAGCAGTCGTTTGCTTTGTCATTTACTGTAGCTGCTTCTAAAACGTGTGAAACATCACTGGAGCTTTAGCATTCTCAGCAAGTTGTATATTTTCTTAAACATTATTTATAAAACTGTATATTTGGGAAATATTGGCCTCTTGTAAATACTCAGCTTAGAGCAACCTCTTTTTACTTTTCCATTTCAGAAAATGCACTGTTTCATACTCAGTTTCCCATATTTTGAATAAAAACAGAAATGTCTTTGTCAGTTATTAGTAAATGTGCGTTACTGCAGATCCATTCATACTGGCTGACATGGCTTCAAAGACAGCCTTCTATTTACATCAAATAAAATTCATTTAAAGGCGAGTTGAGAGGATTTATTGTTGTGGTGTAAAGAAATGCTCCATTTCAAAAACAAAGAGAGCAACAGTTCTAAGCAAAAGATGATACCAATGCCATAAAGGAGGAGCTCTACGACAAAGTTTTGTCCTCAATATATGAGAACTGCTTTTAAATATCTCTAAAAAATTATCATCATCAAATGGGAAGCCCACTCCTGTAAGGAGAGTATGCAAAGGGCCTCAGTTAGAAAAGCAAATGGCTCATTTCCTGTTACTTTCCGTGTAGAGCACTGAGCTCGGTGTGACACCCAAACAACGAGGCAGTAATAGTTACTGTAACTATGTTTTAGAATAAGATCCGGGTGGAGCTGCCAGTAGCAACTATAATTGTTAATGTGGTCTCATGAGTCTGTTCATTTGTGTTGGCTAATTTCTTATTATTTTTAAATGACCGCAAGGGTCATCCCGAGCGCCGCCTCGTTTAAAAAAAGTTCCATCAAGTCGGACATGAACACATCGAGTTACACCGGAAATACACAAGAGAAACCCTCTCCATAAAGGCACCAAACCTTTGTCATATTTGCGCATCACCGAGGGTTTATTTATTTATTTTGAGCCAACCACAGCTCGCATCCTGGTCACTGACTTGAAGCGGAGGAGCGGAGTTCCAGACGCGCACTGAAACCAGATGTCACCACCAGCACATTTCCTCTGGCACCGAAGTATCTAACTGTCGTTTTTCCTTTTTAAAAAAATAAAAATAAAAATCTTCCTGGATTGGCATTGCCCCAAAATAGAATAAATAAAAAAAAATCTTCTTTCCGTCTTTCATGTGAAGAATGGGCTGCGCAATATCAGGTCTCGCAGCAAAATCAGAGTTTGCAGAGAAGACTTCAGAGGATGCTGCTGCCGCGTATCCCAGCGAGGACCAGATTCAGATGATTAAAGACTCGTGGAAAGTTATCCGGGACGATATAGCCAAAGTTGGGATTATTATGTTCGTCAGGTAGGACTTTTCTGATGTTTGGCGAATTTCAGGCAATTCAGAATCGAATAAAATACTAATTTAGTGAAGCGGCATGTAAGGATGGGGGGTGGTGTAGGAGGTGGTGTTATAATAAATTCTTTAGTTTTATGAAGTCACACTGAGTCCTTTAAGATACTGTATTGTACTGTATTAATGGGTTGCATCGCTTTGTTGTTGCTTGTTACGCAGAAGAAGGAAAAAAAAGAAGTAAAAATAATGTCTATTAATTTCAGTCTGATCATCCAATCAGAGCTTAATGAAACGCTGTGACCTGCAGAGGAAGGGGTCTGTAAAGTATCTTGGTGAGCTACTGTGATGATGACATGCCTGAATTCTATCTCCATCACCCCCTCCCCCCTCTCCGCGTCCCCCGGAAGCTTGGAACAGATCCCCCCCCACACACACACACACACACCCGCGCACCTCCCTTCATATCACTCCAAATCACATCCTAATGTCATCACGTGATAGTAACAATAACAATATCAGAACTCTGGGTCTCCCATAGTACTATACAATTAAAGGCATTAGCCATCAGGCAAATTCATTTTAGCAATTAGGATGATAACTAGCTTCCGGGAAAACATCTTTAGCCCTTTGGCACTTGGCAGGGAAATGAGACAAATGAGAGGATATGGCATGTACTGTCAGTCTTTAGAGTGAAGAGAGACTATTTGTGGCCAGAAGCCCAATGAAAGATGCCTGGAGTGAGTTAAAGGGATTGACCTTAGGTGTTGGCCTGAAAATACATGGGCCTCTCGTGGGTCAGGGACACCCCAGGGTACAAATGTCACCATGGCCTGCAACTCCTGATTGAACAGCAATGGTTACAATGAAACAACAAATGGGAATTGCCTGTTTTTCACTGGCGTTTTCACTTTACTCTCAGCAAGGGAATTTTTATCTGTGAAATTTACCCAAAGTAAGGTGCATCAAAGGTGGAGTAGCATATCTGTGAACAACACAGAAATGAATGCAACGTCTGTGCAATGCCAATTAAAATTCCACTTCAGCCATTCAGAGTGCTACGTTGTCTGCATATGTTATGCATGCTTGCATGCACACTCCATGTCCACAAGAGATTAACAATGGAAGAAAATAACAAGCTGTCTATGTGTCGCAGGTGTGCTGACAGTCGTGAAATAAGAGCTTCACTTTCATCCTTTTTTTTAAATTTCATCAGAGAAGCTGGCGAGCATCTCGGTATGAGTAGCGAGAAGGAAAGTGTCCCAGCTGTCTCGTCGCGGATGAACTTTGCTACTGAAAAAAACAACAACACAAAAACAGTAACACTGTGCAAATATCACAGCATTGTTTCTTCAACTTTGTGCAGCTGAATTGAATGAAAAAGATTCAATTACGTGCACGTTTCTCATGTGTGATGCTGTAGGTAATAAAGCGCATGGCGTACCCACATGTTGCTTAACTTGTCAGCTCTACACATTCTTTAAATGATAAAGACTAGAGAAACTGGAGGAAGAAACAGGGAGACATGATAGTAAGACGTGCTTTAACAGTACTTAAAAGCTCATACAAACATGCTGCTATGCATGCTTCCTCAGACCTCTGGGCATTTTGGTGAGCTTGTGTAAAGGCTAGAGAGCTATGGGTATGTTTTGCAGCATTCATTAGAGTCTCTGACACCTCTCCCAGCACCTCTAGCCATCTCTTTATCTTCCAAGGTTGTACATGTGCCCTTTTTTTTTAATCTCAGGTTTAAAAATACAGGATTGCTTTCTTTCAAAGGGCCACAGGGAATAAAAGCAAAACAGCAAAACTGCCACATCCATCATCATTTTACATGTTATTATTTCCCATTAATCCTTAACCCAGAGTTAGAAATCAGCACCATACGTGTCCAAGTTGTCTGTGTAGCACTACAGGTAACAAATTTTCACAGTAAGCAGTGCTATTTGTGTTGTTAGCTAATAATTAAGAATTATTGTTGTTTCTCTGATAATATAATCAGCTCATAATTACTTCTGGTAATGCAGAGCTTTAACACACTCTGAATAGTGTCTTCTTCAGAACAGGGCACATCAAACTTTACCTTAAAAAATTCAAATTCAAATTTTATTTGTCACGTACACAGTCATACACAGTACGATATGCAGTGAAATGCTTAGACAACTGCTCGTGACCTAAAGAAAAAAAGTAAAGGCTATGAATAAGATAGGAAATAAATATGAAAATTAAAAAGGGTAAATTTAACTAGGAAGGAATAAAATAAAATATAAAAATTAAAGTTAAAAATTAACCCACATTTTGTAGGTTTGCACTGGTATCAGCCACAATAAACAGTTTTTCTTTGATGAGTATCTGATATTACCTGATGTTTCATATCGGTGGAAATGTGATGCCTATCCTATCTCGTTAAGTTTTATGTGAATTAAAATCAACAGCTTCTCCCAGTCACCCTCTTTTTTTAAGCTTATATTTTCCTCCCCTGATTGTCTGACAACATTTCAGATGCCTGTCACAATCCTTTTCTTCCACGATGATGAAAACACAGAATTACCATAAGCCTTAGATCTCAGTGTGAGCACAACAGCACTCACATTCATGGGAGGCAGCTGTGTATTCTGGTAGCATGACTAATCACAGCTACCTCAGCTGGAGACTGAAAGGATCTCTGATTGGTTGGTAACATGCTTAAACATATCTGGTTAGAGAAACTGGCTGAGAGTTTAAGTCAGAAGACGCAAGCAAGGAGCAGTGGCTCATTTAATTGAGACTCTGAATCTGAGAGGGCGGCTCGCCCAGAGCCACGGGTGGAAATGAGTGTAGGGCCTGACAGGCTAACAAAGTCATGGCCCCCGTGGCCTGTTTCTGATTGCAAATGTTGGCTGTGAAAACCGGAAGGTGCTGACTATAAGCAGCACTAGAGTAAGATCCAAAAGGCACAATCAGATCTCTATTCAAAGTGTCTGGTGTAGAGAATGACTCAAGGGTGAGAGAAAATCCTCTAATTGCGTCGCTGATGAGGTGAAATCAGCACGGCAAAAACAGGATAACAAATGTGTGACTGTCCATCTTAAAACTCTGGGGTTTATATCATCTTAACTCTGGGGGAGAGATTTGTTTTGGTGTGGGAATGAATGTGACAGGCTGTTACACGAGTGGCTCTGAGAGGCTCACGGATGGCTGCTTGTACTTGTTGTCATGGCAAACAGGTTGTTTGAGACCCATCCTGAATGCAAGGACGTCTTTTTCCTCTTCCGAGATGTGGAGGACCTGGAGAGGTTGCGGACCAGCCGAGAACTCAGGGCGCACGGCTTGCGGTCAGTCACGGACTCTACATCCCAGCACGTCCACACACCAGCATCTTGAACAACACTGAAAAAACAGCAAATTAAACATAGCATACACACCAAAGGGGAAGACAATATCTTTCACATTAACTCAAATTTACTGCTACTATATATATATATATATATACATGGTTTTATTTTTATAGTACTAGTTCACAATCACAGATATCTCAAGGCATTTTATATTGTAAGCTAAAGACCCTAAAAATATAAGAAAATTTCAACAAACTCACAGTTCTTACTTGGTGATGGTGGGGAGGAAGAACACTCTTTTAACAGGAAGAGGTTGTCTGGCAGAACCAAACTGAGGGAGGAGCATCCATCTGTTGTGACAAAAACAATCTCTGCACCCTCTGACATGCATCAGTCCTTCTTTTGATTGTGTTATAAGATTAGGTCCTTTTTGATAGCCCGTTTGTAGCATCTCAACCTAGCATAGATCTGCAGTTTACTCCACTATAGCTACTCCAGCTTGCCTTATTAAACATTTTTAAACAAACAAAGGGTCATGTTGCCTCCTCTAATCTGAAGTAGCTCAAGTTTCTGGTTGTTGTCCATGTGCTTCTTTAGCCTTCTTAGAACCATTGTTAGCTTTAGCCATCTTCTGCCAACAGATGACACACTCAACCTGAAGCAACAGGTTTTATTATTTCACTCTTTCATTGTTCACAGTGTCTGATAACTATTGACAGGGATCCCTTTTGACCTAATTTTTTAAAGTACACACACACACACACACACACACACACATATATATATATATATATATATATATATATATATATATATATATATATATATATATACATATTTATATAACTTTTATGAAGCACTTCACATCAATTTGAAAGCACTCTTGAAAATACAGTGTGCAGAAATAACACTTTAGGTAATGTAGCTGAACTTGTGTTCTAGGTGAGCATTTTCAAATATAACAGTGGGATACAGCAGACTGGTAACGGTATGTGGGAAATCCCACAATAGATGACACTTATGTTATATAAAACACACTGAGTGGGAAAAAAAAAAATAGAAATTGACTGAATAGGAAATGATTCATTCATGCAGTAAAGGTTTCGGATTCCAAAAAAACAACCGCATGACTTTTCATAAATCAAATGATAAAACATCAGTGACGTGTGCATCCTTCTCTTAATATTGTTCAATCCATGTGTAGCAACAAATGGGCCTATTTCATAACTTGATTGTGCTTACCGCCTAAAAACAAATTATTTCTGTTTTTCATATATTAAAAAAAAAAGCTCTCCAAAAATCTTCCAGATAGCCCCTAGGGGAAATATCCACTAGGGTCCAAGCACCCTGTGCTCTAATGGGTATTTAGGGGTGTGTGTGTGTGGGACAAACTCAAATAAATGTCCATGTTTCTGGAAGTAAAAGAAACACATCACCCACATGAGGTACATTCATGTGGCAACGATCATTTTTAGACCACAAAAGAACTTTATCACAAGACTTATGTTCTAGAATAACTTTATTCTTACTAACAAGAACAGATGATTAAACCATGTTGTGCATATCACACACCATAACAATAAACCTCAGGTGATCATATAATCAGAGTGTCACTCTGTGCTTTCCAGTCCAAAGCAGAAAGAGCTCATAACATCCATCACTGGCACTTGTCGCTGTTTCCCAGCGTGCATCGTGCCTCTCTGTGTTTTTCTACACATGAGGCCAAAACACCCAATTACTGCCTGAGGGCCTGAAGGTGCAGAGGGTAGCGTGGGGCTGCTGCAGCCACGGCGCAGGCGAAATTCCCGCCTGAACCAGCTCCTCATAAATTCACCGCTACAGCCAAATGGCTCTTCAGGCACACTTGTTGGGGATCGGCACCAATGTCCAGGTTGGGCTGTGAGACAGAAATAGGAGGGAGCTAAATCAGCTCTCATCCTTTGTTCCATCTTTGAGGCTATCAAACACATAATACTCTACAGCGATGGCAAACAGACACACACACAAACAAACAACAAAGAAAACTGATACTGTGTTCTTTTATGTAGAGAGCTATTTGTCTTCGGGGAGGGATAAAGTATTGTGAGAGGAGCCAGCTGAGAGGAACTGATAGATGCACATCGATCTTATTTATTCTCATTGGCATGAGAGTCTGCAGCCTTTCAGCACAGACGAGTGTCATCTACAGTGGATGTGCATCACCTGATAGTTGCTCCCTGCTAATTCACGACTGAATGGTGGATCGATAAAGCTGAGTGTGTTTTTCAATCTGTTGCAGGGTGATGTCTTTTATTGAAAAAAGTGTGGCTAGACTGGACCAGCTGGACAGACTGGAGGCTCTGGCTCTGGAGCTGGGGAAAAGCCATTATCATTACAACGCCCCGCCTAAGTACTACAGCGTAAGGCCCCCGATGATCCCCAACAGCTTTGAGCTGCTGTCTGTTTGTGTGTGATGCTGCTTTGTTTGGAGAGGCGTACACATATTTTTTAATTTGTGCTGATGGTGTAGCGCTTTATTAGCCATTATATAACGAGACCCCTAAAGTCACAGCAGCCGAATTAGCTGACGCACATCCCCAATCTGCAAAAATGCTTTACCCACCCGCTCTTGCAAATAGCACATAACAATCCACGAGCACATTAGCATCTCACATTATTATTTTTATTATTATTATTTATTTTTTCCCCAGTATGTTGGAGCAGAATTCATCTGCGCCGTGCAGCCCATCTTGAAGGAGAGGTGGACGGCCGAGCTGGAGGAGGCGTGGAAGGTAAGGAGCCTGTGACCTGTGAGTCTCTCCACCTCCCGTTCTGGTTAAATAACCTCGTGGAATAGATGTGATGGCTGCGACCATCACAGCAGCAACGCTGGTTCCTGCTCGACTCCCTTCCTTAATGCTCCGCGTTACATGTCAAGATGGAGACTAATGCAACACAAGTTTGACTGATGGTAAAATCTACATCTCACTGAACCATGCAAGAGGGTGCTGAGCCAGTGGAAAGTGTTTCTGTCACGACGAGTTTGATCACTCCAAGACATTTTTTTTTTAAATGAAAGATTGCTGATGCTGCTCAGAGAGAAACGTTTTAACAGCTGTAAAAAAAAATCCAAATGCTCAGATCTAAAGTATAATATCCACATAAAAACCGTGCATCCTTTTCCATTTTGACCCTCTCCTGCTCTCTAGTGGCTAATGCTGGTTTGTCACACGTCAGCAAAGTTTAAAGTTCATAATCTGCTAATACATTTGCAAAACTTCAGTCAAGTCCTACCTTAACATTTACAGAGGAATGTTTTGTATTCCGTGTGTGTGTTTCTTAAGCCACTTAATACTAACCTATGAATCATTCAAGCACAAAAAAGAAGCTTAAATTGAGGGATTTGGGGAGTGTTATGTCCACACATGACTGGTAATTTAGCAATGAACTCATTTTAAATCTTATCTTTAGGCCCTTTGTTACTAGAAGCCTGTCAAATAAAACAAACGATTTGTTCCCATGTCTTTGTCTGAATTGGCAAAGCAAAACTTTTTTAAAAATGCCAAAGATAACATCAGTTTAAAGACATAAAATATGTTTTCACCAACAAGGTGATTCTCAAAGACCTTTATCTCACAGTGCAATAAGTTTGTGAAAAGCGTGTATTAAATTACACACAGAAGAGGAGGGAACTGCTAAAACCTGATGACAAAAGCTTCACACTTCAAGGGTCAGCATGTGTGTAATGCTTATTGTTTCTGATCCAGACCATGTTCCAGTTTGTGACCAGCCTCATGAACCAGGGATACCAGGAAGAGAGCGCCCGGCAGCGCCAGCTCGCGCTATCCCCGAAGGAAAGACCGGACAAGAGAAACACAGCGCTATGAGACAGCACTTCGTTTAACCGCCACAGACTGTTATCGCCAGTACAGCACAAAAATGCAGTTTGTAAATAGCGTATTAACCGTAATGTTTCCCGTCTTGCTCACGTTTGGTCCTTTAGTATTTTAACAGACAAAAATGAGCTGTGACTGTTTAGAAAGCACTTTATTTTTGAATTTAAATTCTGCTGCCGTCCTCTTGTATGAGAGCAGGACTCGGGTATCACGGTGGGACAAACAAATGGGTGGAAAGGTTTTCTGGCTGCAGTCAAACATGCTTTGTGATTGTGATAAACAAACAAAAAAAAGGCATCTGAATTACAGCCAATACTCCTCTCTGTATTTATAACTCAAACATGCTTTCAGAAAATCTGCAGCTTTCAACATTTTTTGCACTATTGAACCAAATCATGACATCATTCAGACATTAGCTGAAGCTGTAATATACATATTGGTGTTAAAGTATCTAAGACAGCCAGTTTAACAGCTTGGTATCGGTATGTAAAAACAGTGACTAGAATATTAATTGTGCCTCTAAAGACATAATAAAAAAATACA
Organism: Perissodus microlepis; assembly: GCF_051167445.1. Lineage (NCBI taxonomy): Eukaryota > Metazoa > Chordata > Actinopteri > Cichliformes > Cichlidae > Perissodus > Perissodus microlepis. Next base: position 28,309,004 of record NC_140479.1, on the reverse strand, counting down.
GTACATGACATTTGACCCCACCAGAAAAAACAAAACATTTGGTTCTATGTGAAAACTCAGACTGACATTTAAATCCAATTTCATGAAAAAAGAAAAAATGAAACATCTAAAACCAGCTGAATTAGAATGAGCTGGCACAACTTTTATTTTTAGCTGGTAACACAACATAAATATGCTCTCTAACAATTAAATAGAGTGAAGGGCTGTTAATCATCGGGCTCCAGAGGCAGCAGAACTTTTGAGAATCTGGTCCCGAAGCAGAAATGGTGGAGATGATGAATGAGAAATCCTCAGTTTTCTGTTCCAAATGGCACTGGGCAGTCAGGGATGAGATGTTGTCATGCAAACAATGGCATAATATCAAAGCAGTCTGTGAATCTGAGGCCTCGAATGAATGGGAGGAAAGCAGACTGGGGGCTGCAGATCACATGGAGCCCTCTCCCACTCCCCTCAGATAGTGCGAACCAGTTTAGGTACCCAAGGTTGTCTTAGAGTCTCTTGCTCATTGGGTGGCTTTGGTTTTCTTGCTTTTGCTTTTCTTGTCTTTCTTCTTAAGTCCATCCATATGAGCTCTGAGGAGGTTAGAGTACGCCTGAAAATGAAAGACGTACAAATGGTGGATTTATCAAAGAGGCAAAACTTTAAGAAAAATATGATAGTTTCAGTCTTATATGGAGATCAAAAAAGATTTTAGATGAAAACTTGCTCAACCTACCATCTGAAATTTGATAACTTCTTTGGTGCTGACCTGAAATTATAAGTGAAAAATCAGGATTAACCAGCTGTGGGGTGGGGACGGCAAAGCATCTCAAAATTAAAATCTTAAAGCAACTTTAGCTCACCACTGTGCTAATTTTCTTCTTGCCGTCAGTCGCTCTGAGGAGACATTTGTTGTCTGCAGGTTCAAAAGACTCTGCGTGGCCCTTTCTGGGCACCGGTTTGGTTCTCCCATCATCTGGAAGAATGAAAGACTCTTATTAAAACTGCTTAAATATAAATAAATACATTTTGAAACATGGAAATTCACAGCTTGGTTGTCGCTTTTAGAAAAACCCACTTACACTTCTTTAATGTGATGACAACACTGCCTGATGTTCTGCATTTCTGGAAGAGCCGTGTCAGCTCTGTGAGAAACTGGACAACAGGAGGAGAAAGAAAAAAGATGTGAAATCAAGCTAACAGTCATGCAGAGTAGTTTAAGCATGGTCAGTAAGATTATGTAAAAACTACACCGCCGAATTTCATGCAACTTGGTGAAAAGGTGAAGCATGGGTGGAGGAAGAATTAGTTTAAATTCGGTGTGGATCCAGTTTATTTTATTTAAAAGTACCGATTAGAGAATTGGCCTCGATAGATGATACAGACTGCCTTACTAGTAATATTTTATCAAACCGTTAATCCTAATCGTAACAATAAGATTTTTATCACTTATTTTCACTATTGTTAATCTTACGCTAATACATAAAAGGAGACGAGAGGACAAGACATTTCAAGCATTTAATGCTACTGCACTGCTCCGCAAAACTGCAACAGTTTAGCTAAGTGTAATCCAATTTAACAAGTGGCAGCTGGAGATAATGTTAACAACACCTGGCTGAGAACCTACGGATTTCGGTTTGCTCCTTTTTGACCTGAACAATCAAATTATGCCGGGAAGTACAACTTTAAAGTCTAACCCAGTCTTAGCTTCAGAACTAACTGCTAATCTCAATCTGCCTACTGGCGTGTCTAACATTGTGGCTATTAGCAAGCTAGCTTTACGACAGCTAAAGAATACAATGTCTACTTTTATCTCATAGTCAACGTCAACAACAGGCCGAGTTATTAACGAGGTATATTTGCTCTTACCGAATCATTTTCCAGCAGCACCATGTCTCTGACTTCAGTTGTGGTGCTAACTCACTAACTGCAAGCTAACTGCTGTGAAGCACACGTAGCCTACTGCACAAGCCGAAGCCCCGCCCTGCGACCTCATAACCTGTGCGCGATAGCTTTACCTCACACTGCCGCCTACTGTTCGGGAGGGCAAAAACAAGCAATGACACACTTGTTTGTAAGAAGTTTTAAAGGAAACATTTGTACATTAATACCCATAACTTGTGGGAAATTAAGTCAACATGAAAAAATGCATTCTTTGTGTCTGAAAGAACTGCGGCAGATCTGATTCCGCCGTCAGCTGATGCAGAGGTAGTGTGTGACATTGTTCTCTCAACTATAGCTAGCCTGCAAAACAAATGACTATGTTTGTTGTACAGAGGTCACTGAAAGAAGAAGAGAGAAAAAGCTCACTTAACCCAAAACACCAATCTTACTTTACATATTTCTGAGTGATCAGGCTCTATCATATTTTAAGACCTCACAGTCGCATATGATCCCAATAGACCACTGCCTTCTCAGACTCCAGGCTTACTTGTGTTTTTCTCGGGTTTCCAAAAGCAAATTGCAAAGAAGAGCTTTCAGCTGTCAGGATGTTGTGCTGTTGGGAAACCTTAGTTTGGTTTCAGGAGACAGGGACACTCGCTTTTTTATGATTAGGCTTAACACCAACTTTTAATGACTTTTACAGTTAGAGTTGGATCAGGTGTCCATGAACCATCCCTCAATTATGTCGGTATAGACTCAGGCAACTGGGGACCTCCCCAAGATAGCCTTGGCATTCTCCCCACCATACTTTGTGTTTTGTTTGTCTATCTATGCTCTCTTTCTTCTCTTCTCTTTCCCTTGAATCCCCAACAGGTCACTGTAGATGACGGTCTCTTCCTGAACCTGGCTAACTGACAAAGGTGTCTTCTTGTTAAAGGGGAGTTCCTCCTCCCCACTTTTCCCAAAAGCTCTTCATGGTGCATCGTCTGATTGTTTGAGTTTTCTCTCTAATCTATGGTGTCCTTACCTTACACTATGGTTCACGAAGTTAAAGCATCTCAAAGCGACTGTTGTGAACTGACACTGTAAAAAAAGTCTAAAGATCAGATTCTTTTTCTTCCCACCATGTCTTTATTACACTCTTCTTTATGCAAAAAAGTGCAGATCAGCAGTCCAAGCAGTACCCCGGAGGAAGCTGCTGTATAGTGTGAGATCTCACCCCATCTGACAGCATCTGCAACACTTGGGTGGAAACATATACAAAGACCAACACAAACAAAAGTACAAAAATCTACCAACAAACTGAACAATTGCAGACACAAACAAACAGAGGACATCCATGCAACACATCAGAAACAAAGATGAGGTTCTTATTGCCCAGCTGCAGCTTTCACTGCTCTTGCCTGTAACTCCAGGATTGTGCTGGCGCATTCGACCAGTACTCCTGTGCTGGAAAAAGTTGGTGGATTTCTCAGCCTTTCTTTGATGACTTTCCCCATCAAACCTGCGCTTATCTGATCAGACCCGCAGGTGTAAACATGGCTTTGCAATGCTGTGCTGCTCAGTGTTACTTAGATACTGCAGCCACAGGTACACAAAAGTCTCATGCATGTTTACATATTTAACCATGACATTAAAATGCACTCAATGGTTGATATTCATTAATCATGCTTTAAAACAATCAGCTCAGCAGTGAATGATCACACTGCGCCTGAAAGAACATTGTAAATCTGACTGCACATGTACTAAAACATGTTCAGTCAGAACTGTAGCATGACACATTTAGTAGGTTAATCAACATATGTGACAGTTGTATTAAAAAATATCGTTCCTCACAAAAAGGTCATAAAAACAGCAACCAACCGGGATTTGAATGTCATGAAATGCACTTAAGATTCATAAAAGAGCTTCAGTCATCTCGATAGTGAACAGTCTGGGCGGTGTCCCAGGTCATCGAGGAGCACAGCAAACTCTGAATACCAGTCTCTGTTAAATACTGCCTTGAGCTGACTGTACAGGGTCGTATTCTTCATTTCGGGTTGAGATGCATGCTGGGATACCACCAGTCCCACTCCAGCGGTGGTAAGAAAGTAGTCTCCTGACCAGTTAGAGGTACCTGGGTAGCAGCAGAGCATAAACCTGGTCAGAGATTCCATCAACTGACTTAGAGCAACGACACATTTGTAGAATAACTGTGTTTCTCACCGATATAAGCTACTTTATCAGTCACCATGTATTTGTTGTGGTTGACTCTGGAAAATGGAATATCGGACTGGTTTGCCACTGGGACGATGTAGAGTTTCTGAAAAAAGAAAGGAGCGTAAACACAATTTTTTTTTAAATAGTGGCAATCATCTTCAGGAGTTTCATGTATCCCATGTTGCGTCTTACTATCTGGATGCTGATATGCTGCTGAGGAGAGTCGAGTGAGGCTAGAGACTGAAGAAAAGGCAACATGTCTGGATCAGAATCCCGCCCGCAGCTGATCAGCATCCTGATATGCACTTTCCTCTCGAACGCGGCCGTCTTGATGGCATCCTCGATGACCGGCCAGTATCTGTTGAGTGAAAGCCGAGGATTTCAGAGTGAGGAAAACAGAGGAAAACGATGTGGATCATTAATGTGGAGTATTTTCTGTAAAGGGTTAAGTTAACCTCCGAGGCCTGTCAAAGCGGGTGGTGGGGAAGTACTCCATGACAGCTACATCAACATAGTGTTGAGCCCCATAGATGATGGAGAGAATAGCATCCAGGTCTTGAGTCCTCGATGGAGGACAGAAGGATGGAGGAGAAGCCTGGAGTGAAACACAAGAAATCAACAGGAGCACTTGATTCATAACCACAGGTTTTAAGTATGTTTTTGCAGACATAGCTGCAGACTACAACCCTTTCTCTATTAATGATAAAGAAAACCTAACAGTATCCTTTAAAAGGAACTGAAACTTAATGAACTTACTGCCACATACAACCGGGTGGAGATGTTATTCTCTTTCACCAGCAGGGGGTGTTGTTTGTTGATGTCTGTGTTATAGTTTGCAGGCCAAGGCTGTGGCAAGGAGCTGTTGGGTTGACCCATCACCCAGTAGGACTGGAAGATTTTACGAAGGTCCTTCGCAAGACTGGAGCAGTTGTAGATCACAACTCCTAGTTCCTTCACCTGCAGTTAAACATTGAGTTGTTTAGCAGCGTTTCTAAAGGTTCAAAATAGCAAAGTACCTTTGATTGTCTAATGTGAGCGTTCACCTGTGTTAAAGCCCTCCAGTCCATATTGGCGCTTCCAATAAACACGTGTTTCCTATCGACAATCCAGAACTTGCTGTGGAGAACGCCGTTTGCAAGGCGGCCAAAGTCCACCTTTCTCACATGAACTCCTACAGGCAGGAAGAAAAAGACAAGGGTCAAGGTCAAGCTGGTGCAAAGAGTTGGTGGCCTACAAGACTTTGTTGAAGAGAAAGCAAACCTTTTTGTTTTAAGATCTCTAAATCGGTGGAGTTTGTTCTGACGGTGGGAACACTCGTTATCACTCGGACAGTCACATTCCTCGAAGGAAGCTCTTCAAGCTCTTTCAGGATGTTCCTTCCCTGCCAAGGACACAATGAAAACATTAGAAGAAAAAAGTTTGTAGGGATGTTTTAATGAGGAACACAATTATCCACTGCAGCTGGGCACCCATGAACTCACGGGCATATCAGAGGAAGAGTTGACACTGATGTCTTCCCCAGTTAACGTCCAGTAGAAAGAGACCACATCCACTTCGTTTGTTGCCACTGAGATGAGATTGTTCCAGACTTGTTCAAGAGGGATCCCAAATGTTACGTTGTCTTTGTATTTCATATGTTTGGGAATGCTCTCCACAAGGGCCATGCTGCAGGATTTAAAAAAAAGACATCTGCTCAGGGAATTCTTTGGAAGTTGAAGTGGAAAAAATTGAAAGAAGTAACTTTTAATCTTTAAGTCTACAGATGTGGAGTTGTAGACTCATCCAAAGCTTTAACTGACATCTATGAGGTGCTTTTACCCTTTTTAAGGGGCATTGCAGCTTCCCTTTAACCTCTATATCCTTAAAAAATAGTCAAAGTTGATGTTTTGTAGAGTCAAAATATTACTGCAAATGAACTTAAAACAAACACTTGCTTCTACTAGCAAAATGATTTTGAGGGTTACCAGGAGAAAGGCTCTTTTCTCCAAAAATATCTTGATGGCTTAGATTTGCAAAGTTGCATCTGAACAGACAACAAGAGTTTTGGAACAATTTCCTTTGGACAGACTAGAGCAAAGTGGAGATGTTTGCCGAAAACCAAACACAGCACATCAGCACAAACACCTCATACCAACTATCAACCGCGGGGGAGGACAGGTGATGGTTTGGGCTTGTTTTGCAGACCTGCACCTTGGTGGCATCGAGTCAAAAGAATCCAGATGTTGAAATGGCACAAAGTCCAGACCTCAACCTGATTGAAATGCTATGGGGGGCTTTAAGAGAGGTGTGCAAAAATGAATGCCAGCAAACCTCAATGAAGCAAAACAAAAGAGTTCTTCAAAGACAACGTGAAAGACAGTCACACAAAAAATGATTACTTCAAGTACTTCTGTGCATTTTATTTTTTGGAATGTTTTACCAACTTTCTACAAACAATAACCTTAAAAGAAACCTGACGTTTGACGGTAACATCCCCTGAGAATAAGTGACTTCACCTGGTTAGCTAGTCACATAGCTTCACAGCCTTTATTGTAACAAAGAACTTCCTTTTCTTTGTGGTAGCTTCAGTGAAATTCCAGTGAAGCAGCTTTTACCTTTGTGGGCATAAAATAGTCTGCAGGTGATACAAGATCGCAGTCTGTCCTATTTTATTTTCCACATCCAAAATTAGGTTACAGTCAAATTCCAGTGAAGTGTCTGTCCTGCAGTGTTTACTTTTGCAAACTAGAGCCAATCAAACTGTGGGTCAGGCTGATAAGGAATAACGTCCAGTCCCACATAAAGAGGAACACCTGGCCACTCAGCCTCCTCCTCCTTATATTTATTACACATAAAGAGGAAATTGTGGTAGATTTTGCGCGTTAAAAAAATAATCAGAGAATGAGGCCAAATAAAGTTTAAAAACGCACCACTTTACAAACACGGCGAAATCACGACTTGATTTCGAAACAGTGAGCAAATGTGGACATGTAATAAGATTCTTCAAGCCGTGCAGCAGATATTTAAGAAGCTCGTGATGTAATTACTGGATTATTACCTGCACTGATCAATAGAGAAATTGCTCCAGCCGTCGTCACCTGGGAGTATCTCGTGGTTTTTGGGAGGTGGAGGTCTCTCCAGCACGATGATGGCGAGCAAAACTCCCAAAATAGTCAGACATGCCACAATCGCAAGTAGCTTCACGCAGCTGGTCTAAGAAGGTGAGGTTTGAGAGGAAGAGAGCTTTAAGAGTAAGAAAAGTCACGAAAGCGCATACTTTGGTTTTTAATGTTTGATTCTGCCCTACCCTTTTGTTTGAATCGTTACTGTCATCAAGGCTGCTATACGAGGAGGTCATTTTCCCCTTTCAAGCGCTGTTAGAGACCAAAAGCAGGAAGTTACCGTGTCGGACAGAAGATAAACAAATTAGAGCTCACATCTCTGATAAGAACCAAATCATCTTCATTTCTGCAATTATTCCAGATGGTTTTCATTTTGGAATAATTCCAAAATGAAAACATTTTGGAATTGGATTCATTTTAAAGTAATGAAAAGAAACTTACAGATTGAACTCTTTAAAAGTTTCTTCTAAGCCAACTTGATTGTTTTCTTCCTCCAAACTTCCCCCCAAATATGAGCAGAAGTGAATTCTGATGCCGAATATATCACAACATAGTTCCCATTTTCAGTTTCATTTCAGGTTTTTTGGGTAGTTATGTAGCATGGGGAGGGGAGGGGTAGAGTGGGTGAGTGTAACAAGATATTATAACACATGACAAAAAGCAAAACAGGTTTACTAATCACATTTATTTGGAAAAAAAAACAAAACAAAACATATCTGACATCTTACACAAATAACCAAACATAAATAACAGCTATCAAATTACAACCAAATCATTTGGGTAGGGAAGGAATGGAAACAGAAACTGAAGATCCAAAACAGGGGACAGAAATTTGATACACACATTTTAAATCTTCAGCGGACCGTGTCGGACTAAAGCTAAGTGGAAATACTATCCCACAGAAGATGAATAGCAGCAACGGGTTGAGAATGACAAGAAGAAGAAGAAAAACATTCAAATTTTGCTGGAGTCTGTAAACAACCACTGTACTCGCCCACATGAAACTTTATCCCATGCAGCTAATGTGGCACTTTTGTAGGTACTTCCCAGTTACAATCACATGCATGGTCCAGACTAGGAAGAGGGAAACTGAGAAGCTTGCCGGAGTTCCCTGCTTCAGCCTCCTGTGTCAGCATCAGATTCTTACAATCTTTCACCGGACAGTCAAAGCTTTCAGTTTGCAGCGTATCGGCTTAAAGAGGGATGACGCTGTACTACCTCAGTGCAAAAAGACGAGATTGAGAGGTAACCTGTAGGACGTGTAGACGATCTTTAGACATTTACACACACGTTAACAAATCAGCTGCTATCATCAAATTTTTTTTAACAATTTCATACAATTTACTTGGTCATAAATAACATTACATCTCTCACGACTCGAAGGGCCGAGGTGTCGTGCAGAAACAGATAAAGACGACACATTTCTCGTCCTTGAAATCGTGTCGTGTTCGTCTTTGGACAAACCTTGGAGCCAAATTTTGCTCGAGGCGTGGAAAACAATCCAAAGCTCCCAAATGTGTCTGACACAAATATAAAAATAAGAAATTTTACAAAAGTTAGAAGGGCGGGGAATACTCTAAAGCTGCAGCCAGAGTTTGTGATTGCTTGCTGCTTTACTTATAGAGCACACCCGTTCCTCCATTTAGATTGCACACTCCTGAAGTGGATTTTTTTCACCCTCTGTTGGACAAAAGCGTAGTGCCGACGAGGGAAATAGTACCAGCGTGCACACAAAATTGGCTTGTAGCGATTGCGTAATATTAACAAACTATTCTGGCACAAAAGGCGACTAACTCGCACCTACAGTCGTGCTGTGTCAGTTACAAAATACCACAGTGTCTCAGGAAAAAAAACCCCTAAAAAAATACATTTTCCTTCTACCCCACAAAGAGGAAGGAGGCAAACAAAAAACAATAAGCGTGGGGAGTTACTGAGGATGGAGTACACAGCATATCAGCATCTGCGAGTATTAACTTTAGTTCTTGGTATTATAAAAAGAAAAGACTTCCTCAATGATGATTTGTCACTAAACACACATGTTTGACGTATCTGAAGACTTCCCTGGGATGATTATGTTCAGGCTTGTTTTTCTCTGGGCAGCTAATTATGATGAGCTTTTATTAAAGAAAAAAAAAAGTGCTGGTGATCACAACATTGGCAAATAATGACGACGATCTGTAACACACAGAATCAAGTATAGCTTTGTGGTCTCTCTCAGTGTGTTACATCCTTACACAGGTGGGTGTGTGGTGTGCTTATAGTGCAGTAGTGTGTATGTTTGTGTGTGCAGGAGGATGCACTTCTGTGCACAAAGTCTCACTTCCCTCCTTTGGGTTTCCTCTGTGCGCACAGAGGTCTGGCACCTGGCTGTTTGGAGTGGACTGGCTGGACCTGCGTGTTTGTGCCAGATCTCAGACTAAATATCCCTCTCTGACATCATCCGGGGTCGCAGCCGCTCTCCTGACCCTCTCGCTGGGCCTCGGGCCACCGCCACGTTTGAAAATGGAGTGCACCGTTCTCCAGTCTCGTGAGGAAGAATGCTTGCTAGTGTGAACTCCAGATGAGGAGGAGACTGCAGTGGCTGAGGTCTTGGTAGCTCCAGGCTGCCAGCTGGGCTCCATGACTGTGTTAATGACTAAATATTTTTTTTAAAAAAAATTAGAAATTCGTCATCAGCCACAAGAAAATCTATTTTAAAATTATTTCCATTTAAATAGTTTCTAAAGGGTCCGAATGACTCACCTTCGAGTTGTCTCTGAACTCTCCTGAGTTCTTTCAAGATAGATGTGATTTCCTGAAACACAGACGTCTAACTTAGCTCAAACATGCAGTATTTACACGCATGCGTTTATCCTGTCATTCAACCAAAAGCACACCAACCTTGTTGGATGTTTTTGCAAACGGGACATTATTTTCAGAATTGACCTTGGCCTCAATCTCTTCCCAGATATCCACTCTGTCCTGGAACATTACCCTGTGTGCAGAGGTGTCTTTCAGTCAACGTTCTGCTCTCTGACACTGATCATTTTGCAGAATTTATCACAGCAAAAGTAAGCCAGAACTTTCGTTTAACGTCTGGAACATTACCAAATAAAGACCAGGAAAAGACAACCTGAAGCCGCATGTAGCAGTGGAAACTGTTTTTTCATCTGTGTCTCATTTACTTAGATTAGATCTCTGCTCTTGGTCCCATATTGTCAGCCAATCTGTCTGTGAGCTGACTCACTAAGTTACAGTAATTAAATTAGAGCTGATGCTCACTGCAGTCTGGCTGTCAGACAGGATCAATAAAGTTTTTCATCAAAGCCAGATCAGGAATGGAAGGAGAGGAGTTTAAGTGTTCATGGTGTCTGCTCTTCTTAGTATCTTACTTCATTTTGTCAGCGAGCTGCTCCGTGTTTTCTCTGATAGCAATTATGACCTGAGACACCGGATTCAGCATCGCAGTGTCCACAACGCCCTGAGGGGGACAACAATAAAACACTTTTATAAAAGAGCTCTCGTTACAGGATATCTAAAGAAGAAGCAACCGATCATGTCTGACCTCTTCTCTGCTCCTGGAGTTGTGTTCACGGTCACTCCAGCTCTGCTCAGCTTCCCCTAATGGTGCAGAACTTGGGGGGACTTTCTGGTAACTGTTAGCCTCTGAAACATGCTGATCAAGAAAAAGATGAAATAAAGAAATACGTTTTTTATTTTTTAAATGGCAGGTAAATGCATTAGAAGACTTAGTGTAACTATGGTAGGGATGGGTATCGAAAACTTGTTGTTCTTGTTGAGAACCGGTTCCCACTGTTTCAATTCCTTGGAACTGTTTGCCATTTTTGCAAACGATTCCCTTCTCGATTCCAGTTTCCCCGAATGACGTCACCACGTTGCGGAGCGTCATTTACCTGGCAGGAAACACGGCGCCTAAGCAGCTCAAACGCTCAAAAGTTTGGTCATACTTTACGAGAACGGATGACAACAGGGCAACTTGCAATACTTGCTAAGTAGATATTTCATTTAAGGGAGGAAACACTACGAATATGCAAAAGCATTTGCTCACAAAACACGCGATGACCTTAAATGAATGTCGTGTTTTTAATTCCGCTCGACTCGTAAATCTCAACGCAGCAGCAGCGGTAACGTTTGCACGTCCTCTCCCGTTAATGCGGCAGGTAAATAATCAACTAACAGTGCATATTATGTTAGCGCGATCTGCCTTATTACAAAACCTGCCATTACTGTGCATTTAGGTGACCATGATGAGACAGACAGACAGAGTCTGGCTCAGATGCTGGCAGTTCTCGCTGCAGTCTACCGGTAGCGTCTCCTTTCAGGCCAGGATAGACGAATGTCACCGAGCAGTGACTCAGTTTGTGGTCAAAGGCTTGCACCTATTTGCCACAGCAGATGCCCCGATTTTTGGTAAGTGAATGTGTTTAATTGTAGGCAGGGACATTACTGGATATTCTTGTGTAATTGCTACAGAATAATTTATGTTATACTTTGTTATTGCTACAGAAGAATATTTATTTTATTATTTTACATTTACATTTTTTTTCCTGGGGACCCTGTGACCCACTGAAGAGCCGTAGGCTGTGGATCTCTTAAGATCTCACTGCTGGGTTTGTAAGGCCATGTTACTCCTAAATTTCTATCTTGTTCAAAGAGAAGATATAAAACAAAGTTCTAAGCTAATCGACCTTAGTGTTCTCCTTTTTTAAAAAGAATCGATAAAGAATCGAATCGTTAAACAGAATCGAAAATGGAATCGGAATCGTGAAAATCTTATCAATACCCATCCCTAAACTATGGTTTTCCTTTATTTTATTAAAAAAGAGATGACTAGAATCATCTTCATCTGAGCTCTTTCATTGTCACTTTGGGCTAATATCGGTCTATAAGCTATGAATCATTGTAAAATGTTAAAATGTGGTGGAAACCACAAAAAAAAATGTTTAAGTCATAAATGGTCCCATATAATTTTCAATTATGAGCCAATTCCTTTAAAACAAATACCAAAGCTGTAAGAGAGGTAGACAAATCCATAGCAGGAAATGGCTTTACAATTAAAAACATCATAACAGCACATGTTAACACATGGCTGCTGTCAAAAATGCCCTCACTCATTCACTTGAAGTTTAAGGTAACAACGGTACCTGTTCATAAGAAGTCGCCGTGGAGCCCGGTGCACTGGACTCCTCTCCGGGCTCGCCATCACCCGCTACATCGTGGATCTCTCTGGCTAATATTGCCAAGTCTTTGGCCAGATCTTGACTCAACCTTTATATATATATATATATTTAAAAAAAAAAAAAAAATCCATATTGTATTGAATTTAAGTATTCCTTTTAAACCAATTCTCTACAACAAAGTCAATGCAAATATTTTTGCAAAAAACTAAAGGAAATATCCAATAAAATATATTCAAGTTTAGTGTTGCAGTGAAGTAAATCAACCATTTGAACAGATAAAAATCATCATCATCTTATTTACTGTGATTTTGGACTCCTTGTCACACAACCCTTAACTAATGAAACAAAAATAAATGCTTAAAACTGTTTGCGTTTGCTGGAAAGCCCAAGTATTCACACCAGAAACGCCCAGCCTGTCATATTTCTTACCGTGCAATCTCAGCACTGTGTGTGGACCAGTTGTGGAAGGCATCTCCCTCGTTGGTCTCCTCTTCAGAGTCTCTGCCGCGGTGTTTCGGGCGCAGGGCCACGATTGGCTGCGGCCGAACCGGATTGCGTGGGCTATGAGAAGCTGAGGAAGGTTGGGAGCGTTTGTGTTTAGGAGTGCTCTGGTTTGAGTCGTACTCCTCATCTGAGGTAGAGGTATAGTCAGAGCCTTTCTGTCGTCTCCTAGAGCCTTGGTGTTGTGAATTGGTTAGAGTTTTGGAAGACGAGGACAAATAAGTTGGGAAAACCGGAGAGAGAGAAAGAGATGCCATGAAAGAAGACCACCAAGAAAAAAAAAAACACAAAGAAAAAACACCACTGAGTGTTTTAATAGAAACCTCTAAAACATTTCCCCGAACAAGAGACAGACATGATGCTGTGGAAGTCTTCATGACTTTCCAACAATTTACTGTTGTTGTTTTTAAGGGGGGGTCTGAACCAAACTCAAATGAACACTAGACTTCCACAGTACAGCGGCTGAGTACAGATAGGAATAAATGAGTTAAAAAAATAATACAAGTTGATTTGTAATGTGAAACATATTGTGTTAAAGTCAGGACCAGTAATACACTCTCAAAGCATGGCTGCATAAAGAAACGGCAATCCAGCCTTCACTTCAATGAGTGTACACTGTGCAGATGAAAGATATTGAACATTGGAGAATTAATATTAGTATTAGTGTTAGTTTCCTTCACACACAGCTGTTGTTTGATGAAAAAGAGTTCTTAATTGCAGAACTGAGAAATCGGTTATATTAGCTGAGACTTATAAAGGCTTCAGACCAATTCTCTGTCATGTCTGACACACGTTGCAGGCATGTCATTCCCACAATGCTAAATCTGAGTTCATTTTTATGGCTGATAAGGCTTTACACTTAAATATATAAGAACAGATGGTGTGTAAGTGCCGGTACTATACTTACTTGCTGTGCTGCTGGCATATTTGGCACTGCTGGAGCGTACACGAGTGATTGGAGTTCTGTTGAGTGCTGCCTTCTGCGGCCTTTCTCCCGGCTTTGGCCCTGGACCAGAGGCCCTACGAGTGGAGCTGACACCCAGCTCTGCGCTGCGGTTGGAAAATCCTGTGCTTCTGCCTGTCCACTGTGGGGTGGAGGAGGCCTCGTTGTCACTGGGTGTGTTAAATGAGCTCGTCCGTTTCCGAGGCATGGCCAGCATATCCAGCCTGGAGAGTTTCTTGGCTTCCTGGGGCTGCTTAGCTGGGGTGTTGTTGGCCTCCTGGTACAGCTTATCAGTCTCTGTGCCCTCGTTGTCTGAGGCCTCTCCGAGGCGAGCCCGGCGCAGCATGGAAGTCCTGGTGGGTCTTGGGGCTGATAGACTGTTGGCACGACTCAGTGCCTGGGACACTCTGGAGCTCTTGGTATCCTCCTTCTGAAGGGGAATTGTGTATTTGCGTGTTTGTTTGCTGTTTGACTCCTGATCAGAGTATGGTAAGCTCTGGTGGTCATCACTTAGGTCTATGGAACCACGTTTTCCCACACTGCGTCTCAATCCGACTGGCCTCCTCAGAGGTTCAGTCCTGTTGCTCCTTCCTGCTTCCTGAGTACGGTGCTTTTCTGAGGACTGCTGAGTCGAATCCTGACTGGTTAGGCTAGCTGAAGACCTATCTCTCTGGAGGCCACTGACCGATACTTTTTTTGTTAGTGTGCTTGGCTTTGTCTTACTGCTGTGTTGGCTGACTGTACTGGAGGTATCCACATCAGACTCCCCAGAAAGAGAGTCCATAACAGGAGATGGAGTGTTGGTTTGTCCTGCTTGGAGTTTGGCTTCCAGTACAGCCAGAACATCTTCAGTCTCTTTGAGAAATGAATGCGTGTCCTGACTGTTAGCTCTCTGTAGTAATTCAGGGTTTAGATCTATTTGAGCAGGCTGGCTAGAGATGTTAGGCAACCTGGTACTGCTAGGTCGCTCCTTCGTGAAGCTCTCCTGTCTGAATAACGGGGATGCTTCTTTACCCTCTGGCCTCTGTGTTGCCTGGCTCAGTACAGGAGCTGATACAACAGGTTTGACTCTTGCAGACTCCTGACTGCCTCTCAGTTTGGTCAGAGTGGCTGTTGAAAAGGTTTTGGTCACCTGTTTTCTCTCAGCCTTAGGAGTGCTAGCTTTGGGCACCACCTCCTCCTCTGACCCGATGTAAAAAGATGTAGACTTGGCCGGGAGCGTGCGCTTGTCTCCATTTTGCTTTTCTTCTTGGTCTGACAGAGGCCTCCTCTTCTGCTCTACAATAGATCCATCATCTGACTTGCTGGCATCACTCAGGCTGTCAGGCTCTACATCGTCCTGCACAGTTAACCTGTGAATGCCGTCTTGAGCGCCAGGGACCCCCAAGCTGTTATCTTCAACATCAAATGTTGAATTTGGGTCATAATGAACATGAATGCTGGGAGCTGGAACGTCACTCTTCTCCCCCGGTGATGTCAGCTGCAGGCCGCGCTGAACTCTTTCTTGGCTTTGGCTGAGCGTAGCCTTGTGGACGATTGTGCCTCGTGCTGAAGTGGAACAGTTTTAATGCATATTAACCACAGACGATGAAGCTGAATATCATTCATATTCATCAGGGTGTCTCATTATCATTTCAAATAGAGCAATGGCTGGTTAGGTGGCTTACCCCCTTCTGACAGTCCCATCTGGGAATGGATGTCAAAGAGGCCGGACGAAGGCCCAGATTCTGCATAGCTGTCTGCCAAGCTGGCCCAGCAAGACATCCACTTAGGAGCCCCCTGTAAGACTGCACCTCCTGACTGAACCTGTAAAAGATGGCATACAAGTTATTAATTACTGTTAAAAATAACAAAACTGTTAAAAATATAATTCTCTTAGTTCCAGTTATTATAAATTCCAAAAGAGCAATCTGTTTCAAGTGTTGTATGCACTTGAACCCTAACATGTTGTACTAAACACGTGGTTTGGTTTTCTGTTTTCTTTTATTTGGTTAGAAAAGAAAAACCCAAACAATCATGAACCCAGAGCCTGTGTGCAAAGAAGAGGCAAGTGCACAAATCAAAAGAGAGACACCGAAAAAAGAGCAAAAACCAAGAAGGCAAATCAAGGAAGCACTACATCCCGATTGGTGCAATCAGACACTTGAGTCTTACCGATTGAAAATAATCATTGTTACATTAAAATGATCAATTATCTATCCATTCATCATCCAACCCTGAGCAGGAAAGTTTACCTTCACCAGACTCTGTCCCTGCTCTGGAGCTGGCCTCACCTCCCCACAACTTTTCTGACTATGCTCCTCCCTGCCCTGAACAATAACAGGCCTAAATGCTGACGGTGTTTCTGCTTCACCCAGGTTTGTTCGCTCTGGGCTGTCAACGACACCAAACACCTGTCAGGAACAAAGCATTGCAAGTGGATAAGTGCACAGAGAGGCAAAGCAGGACTGCTAACGTTCATGGCTCAGGACTTCACTCCGAGAAACACGAGGAGACCGGTAATTAGCAAAGCCGCCTTATTTCTTTTAAAACGAGCATACGTGAAAGAACTTGCCTGGTCAATCTTGCTCCGTGCCTCTTCCAGCTCCTTATCTTGAACATCTGTTTCAATAGTGTAGGTTCCTGCGTCACTCAGACTGTCCTCCTCTTCATTTCTGGGGCCTGTGGGGCTCTTAACTTCAAAACTTTGACATGCTGGGGGCATAACAGGAGCCTTGAGGGGGACAGGTTTATGAATTGGCGAGGAAGTTTGAGGCTGGAAATGAGCGTCAGGCTGAGGAGGGCTAGTGGTAATTTGGCCAGACTGTGATGCCGGCCCTGACCCTGCTTTAGATGCTGTAGTATTTCTCTCCCAGGTGGCAGAAGAGATCTCCTTTGCTTGTTTCAGTAATTCAGCAGTAAAGTCCTGGGTGAGTTTAGATTTGCGGCCCACGCTGCTAAATGGTCTTGCGGACACAGATGAGGATGAGCGGGAGGAAAGGCTGGTGCTGATCCGTTCTTCAGTCTTTTCCCTTCGTAGAGAGCCAGCTCTTTGGGGGCCCATAGAAGCAGGGCCCTTCAGGGGGATAGTGTACCGTTGGGTTGGTGGAGTAGTGGTGGAAGATGGAGGTGTGACTTGTCTCTCCCCAGTCGGACTTGAGCTTTTCTTTACTTTCTCCAGCTGTGGCCTGACACTGGAGGGTTCTGGTGGGGCCATGATATTGATGGACTGGGAACGCTTCTTTCTCTGGTTGTCGTCAATGAATTCAATCACAAAGGCTTGGTGGGGCTCAGCTTTAGTAAGACTGGAAAGGGACTGAGACTCTGGTGGAGAGCCAGACACAGGCTCCACTGAGTCAGGGGAGAGAAATCGCTGTGGTGGGGAAGCTCTCAAGGCTTGTGGAGAATCCTGATGTTCTAACTGGAGAAAGTTATTCCCATTGAGTGCTGGGTGCCCCGAATCACTTTGAGAACCGTCTTCATGGTAGTTTGCTGTTGATGGAAGGAGAACAAGTTAACACAGTATTTCATCTAAAACTAGAGTAAACAGATAGTGTATACGAGACTCACTCTTGGTGGTCTTCAGAAGAGATGGGTCACTGTTTGTGCTGCACACATCTTCATCTTGCGAGCTCTTTCCCATCATGCTAGCGCTGCTTTGGACGAGCCAGTCAGCAACTTTACTCTCTGCTGACATCACCTCAGTAGGTGTGCTAGCAACCTCAGTGGAAGGTTGCTTACGCTGACGGAAAGAAAACTTGGTCACATGGTCCTTGATTTTCATTTTACCTGGCATGCATTCATCAAATTCGATGGTAAAGGATGCGTGGCTTTGAACCACAGTGGGTGTGGGGGTGGAGGAGATGCAGTCAGAGGGATCTGCTGTGTCTTTTGTTGGAACTTCATGAACCTGCGACTCTGGTTTCTTGGTAGGACGCTGCTGGAACTCCTTTGTTGGGATCTCAAAGTAACTGGGCTCCCGGCGGTAGGAGAAGATGGGCTTAGCCTGACTGTCTGGCAAAGAGCCATTGCTCTCATATGTGGGCTCATCTTTAGCAGGTTCTATTGTCAATAAAGAGATGAGGAGATTATAAATACTCAAACTACACAAAAAGCTTTTAGTGTGCTGAATATTAGAATATTGTCACACTTATATCAAAGTTACTAACTCAAAGTTAAAGGAACTCAGATTTATGTAAATCTCTTAAAGCATAACCACTAAACATTTCCTGAAAATAAGAGCCATAAATAACATGAAGGTTCCAGACGGTAGGCTGGGAAAACAAATCATGTGATTGGTCTTTGGATGCCAGCTGGGTGTGGCCAAATACCACTTTAGGAGTTCAGAGTCCAGTGGAGGGTAGTTGGGGGGGAATAATCGGTTTCAGTCTGGGCAACGTGAGGAGAACAATCACCATCATCGGCTTAGATGGTCATAATCCATCATGAGGCAGACAGCCACTGCCCACTGGCCTGGCATGGTTTGGCCTGGCTATCAGTCCACAGCTGACAGCCAGGGACCTGCCTTGGGCTTAACACCATCTACGTCTCAGTGACCCACAGAGAACATCAAATGCCACAAAAAAGGCAACTTTAAATCTAATTCACAAACATGGGAATATCCAATAAATGCAATTAAATCACTAATATAAAATACATTGTGCTTGTAAAGACAAACACTTCTGAAGGCATACACCAAATGAAAGGAGTTTACAGTGATTGCATGTAGAAATACAAGACAGATTCACTGACCTGGAGATTCCTTCTCTGGAAATTTTCCACCTCTGCTCTCCTTTTTGTTGGCCAGGTCCTCATCTTCTCCCCACCAGGAAGGCTGGCCATACAGAGGCGTGGGCTTGGATATCGGAGCATCTGTGGAGGCTAGCAGGAAAAAACCCACAGACAGACACAAACACAGACCAACAAACACAATCAGGTACATAATATACTAAAAGGTGCAGGGAGGA
Source organism: Perissodus microlepis (assembly GCF_051167445.1). Taxonomy (NCBI): domain Eukaryota; kingdom Metazoa; phylum Chordata; class Actinopteri; order Cichliformes; family Cichlidae; genus Perissodus; species Perissodus microlepis. Next base: position 28,290,271 of record NC_140479.1, on the reverse strand, counting down.
ATGGTAGGAACAAAGAAAGAGCCAACAAAGACGTGAATTTAAACCACTGCTTGGTTTTATAATCCAATAAGTTTGTTAGTCACATGACAAAACAGTGTTTTGTTTGATGTTGCAACAATAAAAAAGTTACACAATGCTGGAGCTCAGAAACAAAGCCTTACGCTGCAAGTGGCCTTTGGATGTTTCAGAGCTCCCACACATTCCCATGACACAGAGAGTGTAGTGGGGGTAGGGAGGTCAAACTGTGATGCCAGATGTATCAGCAAACCACCAAAACATAATCCTCCTCATGTGAGGACAGTACAGCTAATCCTAATCTTTATAGGAAAAATGGAAGAAATCGGTCCAGGATATAGAGTAACCCGGGCACGCGAAGGCTTTATGTATACAGAGGTCTCTGTATATATTCTCTTAAATTTGAGACTAGTTAGCTTGGCTAAATTTGCTGATGATATGTGTTTAGCAAGACTTGCCATATAACCTGGCATACTGTTCCACACATGCCAGCCAGCCTCTACTAATCAGATCATCTAGAAGCTGCCGTTTGGTCTGATAAATAGGATAAACAAGCTCTTCTGAGTTTAATGTGGCTGCACAATCCCAAGTATCAGCAGCACTTGACCACTGTTGCCTTGGACACACACAATAAGACATCAACACAGTGACCAAAGAGGCAGAGGGGCACGTTACAGATTCCTTTCCACTTATTTAATCTTCCCCTTTTAGCTAAAGAAAACGTGGGCGAGTGTAACAGCTTCAGTACACAGAGCAAGGTTATGCTAAGCGTATTATTTGATTAAACAGCAAAGGCATCTCAAACTGTGCACAGACACAGAGGTACAACAAAGACGGGACATAATCTCCCAAAATAAAGGTGGCAGTTATTAGGGACATTAAGTGCTGTGTTTGGAGGTAGTTAAAAAGCAAAAAAATGTGAATTTTTGTTTTAGCTATTGTTATAACTTACTGGATTTGTTATGTGTGGAAACTTTAAAAAGGAAGCCGCAACAAGAGCAATCACTGGGAACGCTGAACTGTTAATTTCATGCCCTCTTTTTTTCCTCTCAATACTAAATAGCCCTGGGTCCTGGCACAGTAATGTAGGCCCGACTGAGTCACACACTGTACAAGTGAAGTGTCCTGTGCTGCAGACAGCTGGAGGATTGGAGTCACTCCACATCCTGTACAGCTGCAGGGGGAAAACAAGCACAGAAAAAGACACACACATCTTTTTTTTTTTTCCTTCTCTACAAGGCTTGTCAGAATTAAAAGAAAACAAACCTAATATGAGACATTTGATCCACGCTAGGCAAAATAACATATCAAGACCTTAAACAAACTCAGCCAAAGAGACTGCATTTGCATCAGCATTTGTCAACAGAGATATGCAAGCTCGGTCTCTGTGAGGCAAAGAGACTTTCCTACATCAAACAAACTCAAAATGAATGAAAGTGACACTTTAAAAAGCGTGTACTTATTTTCTCTAACATACTTTTCTCACTGAGGCTGTAGATTTAGCATGACAGCAGTGGACACTTTCATTATCTTGCTGGCTCACACCAGCACAGACTCCTTTGAGTGCAGGCAGTAACTGCGTAGCAACAAGTAAATATAGAGTTTGCACTGAAAGACTTCTTGCAAATAATGAACTCATACTTGCAGGCAACATAATCACACTCTGCTCCAAAGTGATGTTTACTAAAAAAAAAAAAAAAAAGAGCTAACAAAAGAAGTGTTTCTCACAGTGCCACCGTCAATTACACAGCTATGAGAAACATGAGGCATGTGCTGGAAAAGTCCTATTTTAGGCACAGTTGTAGTTTTCCTTCTAAGCTCAAAGGCCTGATTATGGAGCAGAAAGCACAAGACTGCTGCTTGCTAGATTAACTACAGCTGGAAAACGTTTCATCGGTGTGAATAAGCTTCATTCATAAAATGCCTAACTTAACAATGCCCTGACTGTTCCGCTGTTGACATAGAGTAAAATAATAAATTCACTAAGTACATGTCAGAGTAAAGAGGGTGTGAGAGAACTGGAAATATCAGCAGTGACAGATCTACCATCACCTACATGGACAGAAGTGCCAAGCTGGGACTAAAAACCTACAGACCTTTCTAATTCTACAGCACGTGGCTGAACCACCATCAGGGTGCTTGGCAGCAGAGCTCCTCTTGTCAGCAGTCAGGCATGTCTGACTGAGATAAGACTGTTTGTCCTTAACTCTTTACCCCTCTGCTTGTCTGCAAAGCCCTTACTCATGTATACTTACTCTGGCAACCCTGGGATGTCAAGATCTACTTTTTTACCGACACCACAGGATTGTAGCATCAGCCTCTCTACTCACATGGCATCCTAATCCCACAGCAGGGAAGCTCTTAATAAGAGAAGCCATCATCCTATCGAGGGATCTAGGGCCAAAGTCATGCAGTACATGGAGACTCAAGCAGACTTCCTCTTCCTCATGTACGTGGGACCAAGCTATTCAAATCCACTTCATTTAAAACTGTTTCTCTCATGCACCCAGAACAATTTATCTACTTCTGTTATCATAAAACCTGCCACCTTCCTGCTAACAAATGAACTGTGTGGATAGAATTATTTACCTGTGAGGGAGTGGGCTTTACGCTCAGCTTTGTCCTGGAGTTTGGCATTGGATAAAGAGCCTTTGCTCTTCTCTGAGTGCTGGAAGTGCAGTTTTTCCTTTGCCTTGGCCTCCAGGGCTTTTATGCTAAGCTGCAACTGGCTTGTGTACTTCTCATGCTGCACACACACACAGACAGGAGGGAAGCAGGATGTGAAAAACCTTCCGCCAACAATCAGTACAGCTGTAACTGTCCTAACATATACACACTGTAAGGAAGAATATCCACCAGAGACTCTAGCTTCAACTTCTAAATATTTCACATGCATAATTTTTATTTTAACTGAATTCATCTACAGTAACTAGCATTATTAAACATGCAGAAATGACTTTAAGTGTTAAGTTATTTAATTTAATATGAAAGAAAAAAATTAATTTATTGTAGATAATTAAGCTCTAGTTTGCCATGGTAGGAGTTGGCCTGGGAAGATTGTGACTATTTTAACATATTATTTAATAACAAAATAATGAGTAATCTACTTAGTCTTTCTCAGTAGGGATCTACAGCAAACAGCTATCGCTGAAGACAGTCGAGCACTGACGATTAAAAAAGGAAGCTTACTCTTACTTACTTTAAGCGCTTCCTCCGGGACTTTGTGTTGACTCTTTTCCAGGATATACACATGCACATGTACAGAAGGAGTTAAAGGAAACAATCTACATATTTTTCTTTTCAAACAATTAGATATGATGATGTCCTGACTGGAAAATACTGAGCACTGACCATTACTTTTTTCTGATTGAATACTATGTTTTGTTGTTGCTCATTTCTCCGTTTGCGCCAAGACAACAAATAAATCTTTATTATAACCAAAAAATAAGTGAACCAGTTTACTGTCTTGCAGCACTATCACGAAACTTATCAGTTCAAAACTGATGAGACAACAGATAAACATCAAGAGATATCACCTATAAACCTATAAATGTATTTATAGCGGTGAATTACTTCTCGAAACTGTGCCCCTTCACCTCTAACGACAAAGCATGTCTAAATGTATCTGTACACTGAACAATGTTGCTTTGTGTTATCTAACATACATTTCACCACTCATTAGTTTTCTCCTGAGGTCAAAGGGTGCAGGCGGCTTCCGGTCAACAGTTCACTATCCTGGCTGAAAAAACGCACAGGATTTTCATGCCAGTAGATCAAGGTGGAGAAAAAAAAATGTAATAAATGTGAGAAAAAGTGCTGCTGACCCTTGGTCCTTTTCTGTGTTGAATACCAAAGACCAATGAAAACAAAAGCAGAAAGTCTGGATAATGTATGAATGATACACATCCAATGATGATTAAGCCTACAGATTAAATAAAAATGCATAAAGTTTAAAACATAAGTATAAAAAAAGGATATCATAACCAAAGCGAATGACATCTGACAGCTTTAGGGTGATATATGTCTGGTCTGGGATTCTGAGGTCATTCACAAATGTCTGCAAAACAGAAAAAAAACAAAACAAAATTCATAACATTCACTGTTCATTCGCTAATGAAGGTAATGACTCACAGGTGACAGGCCTTCTAATTCCAAGCACTCGGATACCGTAAGGTGCTTTGCCAGCGGACCTTTCCCATTGAAAGTTAATCCACCAACACGTTAAAACTCTGATGAGATTATGTTGTTATGCAATGTCAGTAAGCTTTTATAAAATGGCCAGGTGGAAAGAAACACATGTGCAATTTGTTCATCAATTTGTTTTAACTTCTCCCTTAACTAACAGATGGTTAGAGGAGTTACTCAATTTATCTTTAGATGATTAAAAGTAAAGAAACAAGGATAACACTGTGCACCCAACAGTAGCTCTCATTCTACACAGACTAAACAAAGGTAATTAGGGAAGGATTTCAGTTATAGGCCCTCGTACTGTTCTGCTCTGATTAGTTTAGCTGCAGTTACTAAGGCCAAAAGAAACACTGAGAACAATGAACGGTTTCTCCCACGGCTCAGCTCTGGATTTCATTTGGATAATGGTGCAGTGCAGTGAAGTGGCAACAGCAGCAAAGAGACAAGGGAACAGGGTGAGATCGAAAGATTTTTTTTTTTTTTTTTTTGAGGGGGGGGGGGGGGTCCCAATGGTCACTGTTTGCCCAACCGTTTACACACAGACACATTTTTGTACTAAGGGATTTACTGCAGTTGAAACACGAGCCTTTGGTGATACCAGAGACGTTTTTTTGTTGTTTTTTGCACAAGCTGAAGTACAAAGTTTGGAAGTAAAGACAGACCCACTCACCCCGTTCAAGCTGCCCAGGTCCTTCACCATGTGCTCATCTGTATTTGGGTCATAGTTGATGACAGCATGCTGTTTATCCACACTCCGAGACTGAAACAAATGTGAAAAAAAAAAAAGTCCGTGATGTGCTGACAACTTGATTACATGACATGAAATTTGTGATCATTCATTTAGATTCTAAATTGAGATCCCAAGGTAAGATTTTCCAGGCTTACAACTGGGATTCTGGAAGGTGGCGACAGTACGAATTTTACCTATATGCACATATAAACACTGAGTCCATCAGAAATTCTGTCAGTTTAACAGCTTATTCAGTTTTGGGTTGAGGTGGTGTACACTTTGAACAGGTTGCCAGGTCATCACAGGGCTAACACACAGAGAGAGAGCTAACCATTCATGCTCAAATTCACACCTACAGCCACGTTAGAATCAGCAGTCGACTTAACATAAACGTATCTGGACTGCGAGGGGAAAAAACAGAGTACTTAGAGAGAACGTGCCAACTCTATAGTGAAAAGGTCACTGCCACTCAGCATGCAGACCTGGGACCTTTATGCTGCGAGGCAACAGCACTGCACTGCTGTGCCGCAGTAGTTATTTTTGATACCTAAAAAGTCCTTTATTCTGGTTTACACACAATCCCAATTAACAAAACTGTGCACAAATATTTTCATTAGGAAACCCAAGCATGAGATGGAGCAGTGGGTAGCACTGCTGCCTCGCACCAAGAAGGACCACCATCAGGCTGGAGCTGTTTGGCTTCCTCCCACAGTGCACAGACATGCACAAGATCAAGTTAACCGGCAAGTCTAAACTGATAAAAGGTGTGAATGCAAGTGTGAATAGTTGTGGTGTTTCTGTGTTAGTTTTGTGATAGACTGGCAACCTCTCCACCGATGACAACCCTGAAGTGGATAAGAAGATCGATGGATGGGATTGAAACAGGAATTTTCTTTTGGATGTGCCAACGCGCCCTCGCCAACAAACAAGATTTCAATTCCGCAGTAAATTAAACTAACTATTCGCCCTAATCTACCAGAATCTTCTCTGAATGCTGAAGTTTTTGTGCATGCATCTGCTATTACACAGTTGTGTGGAGTACCCACAATTTTGTTGTACATGTACAACAACAATAAAAAGGGCTATTCTATTCTATTCTATTAAGCAGAGTAAAAATGCGTCTTCATCAATTAAGTTCAGGCTAAGCCAGTGATTCAGACTGACTCACTTTTTCTTCTCTCCTCATTAGGGCCTCAGCACAAGCGAACTCACTGAGTGCCAAACTTGTCTGCAAAATTAACACTGTCATTCAATGGACAATTTATGGGCTTGTCACAAACTGTTCCAAACCAAACCCTAACTGGGATAAACAGCAGTCGGAGGCAGTCTGTACTGCCTGTGTTAATCAGCTCAATTGGTCACCTTTTAAATAACTTACTTTAAGTTTTTAGTGTTGGTTAATCAATTTGTCGATTAGCTTAACAGATCTGAATTCATAACTCGTAGCCCTTAGCTTCCCTTTGCACCCCTTATCAGAGGAAAACAACATATCTCTGGCTTAAGAAACAATAACAGGCCACTGAATTAGAAACAAAAGGCACTCAGTATCATTGTAGAAGAGTACGGTCTAATTACTTCTCATGAAGATACAGACTGATCAAACACTAGTACTCATGGAAAGTCCAAACTTTCAAGGCGAGGTCCTTAATTGTGCAGTTTGATAAAATTTCACTTAAGCTGGATCTGTGCCTCTCATGTCAAACGGGATTCTCTTCTTGTAATCTTTCAGATACAATGTGAATGAGGGAGGAAAAAAAGAAAAAGAAAAAAACTCCAAGAAACCCAAAACATTTAAGACATTAAAGACAATATAGGGCAGGAATGGGCTATGTGCCAAGTCAGGAAGAAGCCCCAAGCACTAGAAATATCTGCATCGTTTCAAGCTGGGGAAAAAGATGAGGTTTTTCCTTGAGCCGGCGACGCCTAAATGTGGACATAAGCAACTCTGTGGTTTGCGGGGCTTTTCTGCACATAACGCACAAACTAAGGAAAGTATAAACAACTGCTGCCGAGGCAACATTCTTCCTTCGCTGGTCTAAATACAGAGCGAGAAGAAAATGGGAGGAGAATATTACACAAAAACCACAAAGAAATTGTGTTTGTGGCACACAGAGCATGGAAAAGCAACACATGGGAATGCTTTAGTTGAGTTTTTAAGTCATTGTTTGTGTGGCTGCGAGGGGCAACTTTGAGTGAAGACACCGTCACCTGGTTACACACACTCAGAAATGCACGCAGGGTGCATGCCAGAAGCCTCCTGCTGGTTTTTCGCATACTTGCGTGACCAGCTGTCCTGTCAGACATCAGTGCAGAGTAATGCAACTTATCCTGAGCATCCTGAACGTCACGTACGACACTCTGCGTGACACTCACCTGGAGCATGAGCTCGCAGTCGTCCCGGCCGACGAAGATCATCTCGCGTGGCAACCTGTGACGCGTGCCAGAGCTGCTCACCAGAAACCATGATGTCACACTCATGTTGGGGTTGCGAGTCAGGACCTTCTTGGCATCCTGGGAAAAGACGACAACCAAATAGATCTAGGATGGCAAAAAATCTTTATGCTACTTTAATGTTATCTGAAATTTGCTGTGCTTGTTCTTCATTGTTAAAAGGCTATTTATATTCCATTTATAATTATTTGTTTCACTGATTTTTGTCAGTATTTTATATCAAGCTTTTTAGGCAGTATTAGTCATTGTAATTTCTTGTGTATTTTTTCCTCCAGCTATTTTGTTTGGTCATATTTTGTTTAATTTCACTTAATAAAGTTGATGACTCTGTTTTGGCAGGAACTTTCAAACTTTTGGGATTAATCATATTTTGCTACCATCTGAACAATATTGAATATCATTTTTTAAGGGCAAAGAAAAACCCTCACTGCAATGAGAGGATCTTTTTATCCAACCAGTTGTGTCTGGCTGTATTACTACCAAGCTAATACCATAAAAAAAAAACTGATCCCATTTTTGTAGCTAGATTTTCACTCGTCAGGAAAGGCTACACAGCAGAGTATGTTCACACAAGTAACAAACGCAGATATCGTAATCGAATAAAGGCGATATGAGATATTAGAGTTTATCTTTTTGATGAAGCATGCCGGGAAACTTGTTGCAAATGGCTCCTGTGAGGAGTAAGGTAACGATGGCTAACAATTCAAACTTCCAGCTCAGGTTTAACTTCCTGTAACCTTTGCGAGCTAACCATTAATGGCAAAAAATACAAGCTAGTGTTTATATTTTAAATTACAAGCTGCTTACACTCTTGTAAATAAACCACTAATTTTTATTTTTATTTAATAAAACAGGGAGCTGTTGGGAGTCTGTCGGTGAGGTTGTTTAGCTAACGCTCGTGAGCCTCCGGCTTGGACGAAATAAGCTATCTCCAAACGATTTTCCCCCAACAAGGACTCACCTTTAAAGCCTTCTCCGTTTTACTCCTGAGTGAATCCAGTGTTTGTCGTCCCACAGCAGTTTGGAAATTCGACGTCCGACCGACACTCACTTACAACAAGCTCATCAGGTGACAACGGGCAGGTAAAGTTCGATCACACCCTTACCTTCCTGCAGGAATGACAACCGGACGAAACTCAAACCTCAAACGCGTCTCCTCCCGTCGGGCTGACGTAGCTTGACAAGTCCCCATCAAAAGCGTTTTTTTTCTCTCCGAGAGGTTAGAGGATAGTAAGAGCTCTCACTCTGTCCGGGTTACGGGAGCAGGAAAGATGGCGGCGGCTTCAAGCTGAAAGCTAAGGGTCGTGTCCAGAGGAAGAGTGTTGTATATTTTTTTTAAATATCAAAAATGTCTACCTACCTTCTTTATTTTTTCATTTTTATTTATTAATTTATTTATACATTTCTCTTTAATGTCGGCTGCCCTGAATTTGTTAAATGTGTAATGTTTATTTGCGTGGTTTCTAAGACTTTTTATGGGCCTAATTTATTTTATATACTGTTGAAAAGTTCTAACATCTGACGTTTGTAGCGTAAGTAAATGGTTATCTATTAGCTAAATAAATTCAGAACTTCGATGCGCATGTGCAGCACAACATAGTGCTAGTCGCCATCTGGTGAGTAACTGCTTTTATAGACGATCTACGGCTTTATTCATGTCCCGACCGGACTTTGTTTATCCTGTGTTTCGCTTTGGCAACGCATTCCCGTCTAAATAGAAGAAATGAAGGCGTTTGGGAGAAACAGCCTCTAAGAGCACGAACAATAGGAGTTCGTCGTTAAAACCAGCTCATTAGTTAAAAGTGTGCAAAGCGCATGTTAACTCATAAACTATGTTAAATTAAAAATTAAAAAAATATATCACAAAAGACCACCGTTTAACTTTGCAACAGGTGGTGATAATCGCTTTTACCCACGAAACAGAACTCTGGAGATGATGGCAGGCTATAAAAATATTAATCCAAAGACAGAAGCCTTGCACCCATTAGATGGCGCTGTAGTTTCAATTTACAGTAGAGCTGCTCCGGGTTAAAAAAAAAAAAAAAGATTTCATCACGAGATTCATTCAGGAAATTTCAAAGAAGCCACAAGGTCACAATGACTTTCTGTGTTTATACTGGGTGTAAGAAAAAAAAAAAAGGGTCACCATCCAGTTTATTTTAACACTTTCATATTTTACTGAATCATGGTGCATTTGAGTGCAATGAAAACAATGTTCTCATATACTGGCCATGCATTATGTGCTCCAAAACACTAAGTTCACTGTGAGGCAAATGTGGTTGAGTTTAGCTGAATTTGCCCTCCACCTAAAAGAGGTTTTAATCAGCAGGTCTGACCGGTTTCCGAGGGCTTTCCCTCTAAACAGAAAACACCCAGCTCTGTTACGATTAAAACCTGCTCTTTCACCAATTCACCACTTTCTTCCACAGACGCCATGAGTCAGCACTGAGACAAATCTCTGAGAAGCATATACTTTCACGGTGACATCACTGGATGGAAACTGAAACTGGATAGAGTAAAAAGTGTGAATTTCCCATGAACCAGACAGTAACTGTGGTTCTGTTTCTGTGCAGCTGGTGTTACACTTTTTCTGCTTTTGCATATCTCACGTTAGGTCAGCACTTTAATATTGTTTATCTGTCTATACAGCTTAGAGAACTTTAGACAAATCTATGTGGGAATGTGCATTTCACCCACATTTACCTCATCACCACCACACTTTGTCATGTGGGTGGGGGAAATGCACTTGAAATCAGGTAAGGGACTTTTTTTTGTCAGGTGAGCTCCACAACGGGTCAGACCTCGCAGTCAGTGTGTGACGCTGTGCATTGCAGCTGGCCAAAAGACAGACTGTGAGCCCTGGCTGTCAACATCTGCTCCAGAGACTGTACCATCTGCCCGAGGCCCCGGGGGGAGCATCTCTCCTCGTCTCAGACCAGCTGTGGAGCTCCAGACGTGGACCTGAGCAGTCTTGCAGAGGCGGAGAACACGGCCAAGACACAGTCAGAGGCGCTGAGTGCTGGAACATTTGTCACACACACTTAGCCATGTTTTATCTGTGGGGTGTGATCACAGTGAGGTTTAGACAAACAAAACTCCTGCATTAGTTCTTTCTTTCACTATTTAGTGGCAGATTACCACTACATACCAGTTTATTTTAAAGCTTTTGTTACTTCTTATTTTTAAATCTACACAGCAGTATGTCAGTAATTCAGATCATCTCCAGCTGAATCAGTATTTTTGTTTCAAAAACGTAATGTATTTACAGCTCTGTGTAAAAGTCTTCAGACGCGCATACCTTTCTTTCTTTGGAAAAGGGGAAATATATGCAGCAATTTCTTCAAAAGTGCAAACTCATTGAAATAAAGTATGAGGCAAAAACAGAGTTTTACGACTCTAACGAGATTCGAAAGTCAGTATTTGTTACGACCACATTTATTCTTCAGCACAGCCTGAACTCTCTTAGATAAGCGTTCTTATCGTTTCTGTAGGTAGTCTTCAGAAATAGTTCTCCAGGCTTCTTGAAGGACATTCAAAGCTCTTCTTTGGATGTTGGCTGCCTTTTGTTCTGTTCCCACACTGCTCCATTAATGTTGAGGTCTGTGCTCTGAGGAGGCCAATCCATGACTGGTAATGTTTCACTGTGTGTTTTTCTCTCCAGTGTGTTTTTACTGTTTTTACAGACACTCACACCGTTATATCTTTTTCTTGAAATTCTCCTTATTAATTGTGATTTGCACCACAAATGTAACATTTGGATTCATCACTCAAAAAGGCTTCATGTCACTGATTTTTATTTCAGTTCTCATCCAATTTGGCATACTTGAACCTTTACACTCTGCTTCTCTTCCTTAAGAATGACTTCTTGTCAGCAACCCTTCCACAGTGGATGGATCAACTGAAGGGCTAGATGGATCTGTCATGTCCTGTTAATACTGTTCATCATCTGTAGATATATTTTTCAGGCTTGCCACTTCTTCCTTTATTCTCTACTTGTCCAGTTTCCTCAAAATACAGTGGCAAGCAAAAGTATTCGGCCCCCTTGAACTTTTCCACATGTTGTCACATTACAGCCACAAACATGAATCAATTTTATTGGAATTCCACGTGAAAGACCAACACAAAGTGGTGCACACGTGAGAAGTGGAACGACAATCATACATGATTCCAAACATTTGTTACAAATAAATAACTGAAAAGTGGGGTGTGCGTAATTATTCAGCCCCCTGAGTCAATACTTTGTAGAACCACCTTTTGCTGCAATTACAGCTGCCAGTCTTTTAGGGTCTGTCTCTACCAGCTTTGCACATCTACAGACTGTAGTCTTTGCCCATTCTTCTTTGCAAAACAGCTCCAGCTCAGTCAGATTAGATGGACAGTGTTTGTGAACAGCAGTTTTCAGATCTTGCCACAGATTCTCGATTGGATTTAGACACCAGACAGGTCAGGGATAAAATTTTGAGAAATTTAAAGCAGGCTTAGGCTACAAAAAGATTTCCCAAGCCTTGAACATCCCACGGAGCACTGTTCAAGCCATCATTCAGAAATGGAAGGAGTATGGCACAACTGTAAACCTACCAAGACAAGGCCGTCCACCTAAACTCACAGGCCGAACAAGGAGAGCGCTGATCAGAAATGCAGCCAAGAGGCCCACGGTGACTCTGGACGAGCTGCAGAGATCTACAGCTCAGGTGGGGGAATCTGTCCATAGGACAACTATTAGTCGTGCACTGCACAAAGTTGGCCTTTATGGAAGAGTGGCAAGAAGAAAGCCATTGTTAACAGAAAACCATAAGAAGTCCCGTTTGCAGTTTGCCACAAGCCATGTGGGGACACAGCAAACATGTGGAAGAAGCTGCTCTGGTCAGATGAGACCAACATGGAGCTTTTTGGCCAAAATGCAAAACGCTATGTGAGGCGGAAAACTAAGACTGCACATCACTCTGAACACACCATCCCCACTGTCAGATATGGTGGTGGCAGCATCATGCTCTGGGGGGGCTTCTCTTCAGCAGGGACCGGGAAGCTGGTCAGAGTTGATGGGAAGATGGATGGAGCCAAATACAGGGCAATCTTGGAAGAAAACCTCTTGGAGTCTGCAAAAGACTTGAGACTGGGGCGGAGGTTCACCTTTCTGCAGGACAACGACCCTAAACATAAAGCCAGGGCAACAATGGAGTGGTTTAAAACAAAACATATCCATGTGTTAGAATGGCCCAGTCAAAGTCCAGATCTAAATCCAATCGAGAATCTGTGGCAAGATCTGAACACTGCTGTTCACAAACGCTGCCCATCTAATCTGACTGAGCTGGAGCTGTTTTGCAAAGAAGAATGGGCAAAGATTTCAGTCTGTAGATGTGCAAAGCTGTATGATGTATGATTGTCGTTCCACTTCTCACGTGTGCACCACTTTGTGTTGGTCTTTCACCTGGAATTCCAATAAAATTGATTCATGTTTGTGGCTGTAATGTGACAAAATGTGGGAAAGTTCAAGGGGGCCCAATACTTTTGCAAGCCACTGTATTTTAAGAACACACTGCACACCATGCCCAAATATGCCAAGTTCTCTTTGGAAATTACCTTCTTGGTACACAAATACAATTTTATGCCTGTCAAACTGTGCTATCTTGGGTCTTTGATAAATTGCCTGTTATGTCTAAACAGAACACTGGTCCATCTTTTTATTTTTTATTTTTTTATTTTTTTAAGCTTGAATGATTCATAGGTGAGTGTTAAATAACTAAACTGAATTGAAAATGAGCAAAAAGGCAGCCAGAAAAACTTTGAAAGACTTTCAGAAAGTCCAGAGAATTATTGCTCAGGACCTCTTTAAAAATTAAGACAGTGTGGCTCTTTGAAAGGAGAAATGTAAACAAAGGGTGGCTCAAGACGTTTGCAGATAAGTAGGATTATGACTTTAAAGAGTCAAACTATAGTTTAACCCTGTAAAGCCTGAACCATGAAATAATAATCCCAGAAAATTCAAATCTTTCAAAACTGTGTGTTTATTGAGCACGTAAAAAAGAGAAATTGATTTTGATATACGTTTTACCATTTTTGCGACATTTGGTATTTGTGCAATTTATCATTCTTAAAATATATTGTGGGATTTATTCAGATTTTTCAAGAGAAAAAAAATAATGCAAACATCTCAAAAACCCATGTATAAAACATGATACATTTGGTGTTAATGATACAGGAAAGTTATAATTTATATGGACTTTCAGAATTTGCTAGTTAATTTTTTTTGAAGAAGAAAAAAACCACAGTAACTGCAACCAAGATCTGCTTGAAATAAGAAAAATCTGAACCCCAAATAAGTATTAGAGTGGTGGGAAGGTGTCTAACTTTATTTTTTCCACTAAGCAACAAAAATAAATGTTGCCAACGCAACACAGTACTATTTATCTAGTCTAATAATATTGTATAGTCATCTCGCTGAGTTCTGAGCTTTTTAACTGTCTTTGCCTGAAATCCCTTTCAAAATAAGAGTCCACAAAGCTATTGTTAAGACCTTTTATTTCATCAATTTGAAAGAGACAAGTAAAAACAGTGTACAAAGTTTATATTATTGTTTACTAAAGCTGGTGTCCCCAGTCTCAGGAATACAGGAGGGCAGGTACAAAAAAAAGAAAAAAAGAAAATTAAAAACAAAAGTACAAAATGAATTTCCCTATTTTCAGAAGGTGACAGCAAAGGGCGCGTGCATAGGAAAAAGTAACAGATTCAAAAACCGAACAAAAGGTCTGCAAACGATTGAAGAGAAAACATAAAAACCATTACATTCAATAATGTATTATGCACTTTTTGAGAAAAAAAAAAAAGATTATCTGTCATCTTAAATATACTGAAGTGCTTTCGGAAACTGAGCATGCTTTTAAAAGAAGCCTGAGCCTTCTTTAAAAAGGAAGAAAAACAAAAACCAGACAATTATTTGCATTCACAAACATTTGAATCCATATTATAAAAAGGAAGCAAATTTATTCTTTTCCGACCTTAAAGTACAAGTAAGAGTCCAAACGTAATCATTTGGGGGCAGAAAAAGTGCATGTCATTGGCACAGTACAACTTATTATAATCAATGCTGGTCTCATAAATAACTCAGAAGCTTGTGAAGGGATATAAGACCCCGAAAGGGGCGAATCAAAGATGACGGATCCCCTGAAGCCCTGTTTGTTTGCAAAGTATTCCTAAAAGACGTGTATTATGTTAAAGTGACCTCACTGAGGCTGCAGCGAATGCACTGGGTGGGGAAAACACCCAGTAGTGTACTGTACATGAAGGAAAAACCCAGAGGAGAGATCAGATTCTGAGGAGGGTCGAAGCCAAGCAACCCTCACCAGAGGGAAACCAGGTGATGTTTGTGGCACAGCGTGGAGATAAAAAGGCATCAGGAACTATAAGCACTTACTTCAGGAGGAGGCTGCAGAGGCTATTTATTACCCTGAACAGGTAACCGGGGGTCTTCTCAATGACTCTGGTGTGCAAACAGTTACCAAAAAAAGAAGAATTCACTGCAGGCCAGTTTGTGCCTTAATGATTAATCGTGCTGCATTCTTTGCATATTTGCCTTTCCTCGCATCAGACTGCTTTTCACAATCCGTTCACCAGACTTACCATGATGTGGCGTGACAGTACAACACACTGACAAGAGTTGGTTTTTCAGCAGTAGGAAAGTGTTAAAGATCTTTTCCACACGATGGCATTTCAGTCTTAGGAGAATTAGCCATGTGTTACAACACATAAGTATGCAAGAATATTAACTTTATTTAATATGGTACATTCATTATGAAGCAAAAAAAAAAAAAAAAAAAAGTCTGAATGGACTAAAACATGGATTGATCACCCACTCAAACAATACTCTCTTCCCACATGATGTATTTGGTCCACAGTATGCCCATTTTCTAACTGACATGGTTATGGCGACATTAAATTGTGTTTTTAAAAAATAAAATAAAATAAAATAAAATAAAAAAATAATCTGATTTATAGCAGTAGCGCAAGTTGTGCATAGCTACATCTCCCCATTCATTACGGTGTATGGTTGCCTGCTCAGTATAGTAATAAACAACCAGGAAATGAACAGTAGTGTTATCTCCGTGGTCAGTCTTCAAAGGCCACACCGGTATGTCGTCTCGGATTTCCTTCTTCCTGAAAAAAAGTAATTTGGAGATGGCGACTGTTGCATCCAAAGACAGCTTCTGCAGACGATTGTTGGGAGGACGAGGGTTTGGGCCCCCGGTCTTCTGAGAGTGCAGTCAGGTGGGGAGAAGCGAGATGGTCGGACCGGAGGAATGGTTGAAAGTCGTTTAGGCCGTCCCACTGGCAGAGTAGGAGAACTGGGGAAAGTGGGGTCTCCGTTCACTGTCAAAGGACTCCATGCTGTCATCTGTGAATGGAGGGAGAAATAAATGGTCATTTTTTTCCCTCTCTTTAAGGTTTTTTTCCAGGAGAGGTCATGGATATATGAAAGCTTACCAACTAGTACTTTTAATATCTCTAACGATACAATACATCCATTTTTTTTTTTTTTTAAATAACTGCCTATCCATGTCAGGGTAATGGAGGCGTGTAAATTATACCAGCTCTGAAAAACATTTTCTACAGATATTCAAATGTCATTTTTTAGTAAGGACAGCAGAATGGACCAGTGGTTAGCCGTTGTCTCACAGCAAGAAGGTCCTGGATTTAAATCCACCAACAGGCTGGGCCCTCTCTGTGTGGAGTTTGCATGGGCCCTCTCGTGCAAAAACACGCATGGGTTGAATAATTCTAGGGTCCATAGGTATGAATAAAACTGATAGCGAGAGTCAACCTATCCAGAGTATACCACACCTTTTGCCCTATGGCACTATATGGTATATGCACATTTCTCATCTTCATTTCTTGTTTATGTTTCAATAAATAAAATGTATGCATTTCATTTTTCCAGTATCATAGCTAGGAACCCATAATCACTCCATTGCCATTAATATACTAGCTGTCAGAAGTGCATCTGAGAATTTCATGAGGCACAACGCTGTGTTTTAATGGCCCCGACTCTCCAGGAGAGGGCAGGCTGCTCTCAAGGGAGCTAGTTATGCCTGCAGGAAGGTTTCTGCACTCACATTTATGAGCCCTCCACCACTAAATGAAGCATTAGCACATGGATAGAGTACAATACTCTGTACAGAGGGAAAAACCTCTGTGGGTGAATGACTTGTATTTCACCCTTCCAACTCTTCAAAAAAATACAAGTATAACATTTTTAACAGGTGAAGGAACCAGATATCTGGTTTCATCTTTATCAATTTAAAAGTCATAATTGGTAATAAAGTCAAATGAGGAGGTCAGGCTCAAATGCAAGGTCACACAATTGCACAGTAAATGAACAGATTTGATTTAATCATATTTCACAGTAGAAAACTCTGTATGGGTGCCCAGAGTGTGCGTGTTTAACGCTACCTTGTCCCGGTGGCGTAATCGTGATGGTTTGTGCTGTGAACTCCTCATCAAAATATCTCGTGTCCGTCTCTGATGTAACTTGGGGCTTAAATGGTGGGACCAGCTGTTGTGGAGGAGAAGACACACAGAAGTATCAGTACATTAGAGCCTTCAATCAGTTTGGTACCATTTGCCAGTCTGATGACAATCCATGTCATGCCTAAATGGGTGGCGTCACTTTATTGACTTTCGAGATAGCGATAGCTGACCAAGTTTGGTGTTCTTAAAAAGACAACAGTCACAGGGGAATGAGGAAGCTTTACAGAAACACACCTTCTTCTCATAAACATCTTGCCATTCAATGCTGGCAAAGAACTTGTGCTGCATGATTTCCTTGGCGTCATCAGGTCCTCCACCTAACCTGGAAACAAGTACAAACAGATCAAACCCAGACGCAACATTAATTATGTAGATAATTCCAACCATTTTATATCATAATCTCATAGTAGGAACGCATATTTCCTTGCACAAACTCTAAATAGAAAGGTTGTCACCTTTGCTTTGGGTCTTTCTTCAGAAGACCAGAGAGCAGGGAGCGTGCTTCGAGGCCGAGGGTCCGGGGGAAGCGGATGTCTTCCATGAGGATTTGCTCAAACAGCTTCTCGTGGTCTTGGTTGTAGAAAGGCAGTCTGCCACACATCATCTCGTACATCACCACACCCAGACCCCACCAGTCCACAGCACGGCCATAATCATTGTCTTCCAACACCTGTGTTGGGGAGAAAGGTGAGCAAGATTTTATTTTATTTTTCGGATGTTCGAGTCATTTTAACTTCGTGTTGCAGATTTATGATGTGCTATTATCTTGTAAGTAGTCCTTACACTTCTGCAGGTACAGTTTATGGTTGACAACTAATCAACCATAACTGTGTTAGGCATCAAAGGCTGTGAGAACTGCAGCTTTGTAAACCAAATACAATTACTGTAAGTAACTGGGCTGCCCCCGTACACCAACTCACTCCCACCCAACAAAAATCACCTGCTTTTCCCCCTGGTCTGGGCTTCTGAGGCAGCCCCAGCCAACACTGACTCACATCTCACATTAGGAGCAAGGATAGAGTTTCCCCCAGAGCCCTGCATATTTAATCACCACAGGGCCTTCCACACATACAGATCAGCAAGCAGCAGAGGTGTGGGTCGCTTATGTGTGGCACCAAACAGACAAGGGTCTTACAAACAAACCACCTCAATGAACACAGCCAGAGTCTCAGAAAGAGAAATATTTAGTATTAGTCTTTCCATAAAGTGACTTTCTTGACAGTTCTTAATGAGACAAACTCCTCCAGTGTTGTGCTTAGTGAACAGCAAAACCTGTTGCATGACTAATGTGCTGCTGAGCGGAGTTGTTCCAAGGTCTCCGGGGACATGTACTGGATTCTACCTCACCAGGCGGATGTTGAAGGTGAAATCGAGACAAGGAGAACAGTCTGTTCTCTTAAACCTTCAGCAGTGTGATGCTAGGTAATTCCAACCCAAGAATAGAATCTTAAGTAAAAAGATGAGTGGATTAATAGAATTGGATACGGACGCAACCGTGTTGGACACAGAAGGTCCTGGAAAACAGATGGACGCATGTGTCCGTAAAAGGAACAAAACTACTTTGTATGTGCATGCGCAAGCCGAGTGCATGTGTCTGTGGGCAAACAGCCGGGTGCTGCGGTGAGCGGCGATCATCGAAGAGGACGGCTATGAGGACAGGGGCAGTAACGTGAAGCCGGTGCGGGGCTAGGATTACTGGGCCGTCTCTATTTCCAGCGCTGCTGTCGTGTGATTCACACCGTGCGACAGCTGGGCCTGCAGCTGCCCCATATATGTAGAAGAGCGCCACAGCTGTGAAGCTGCCAGGAGCGCAGGAGCCAAGCTCATCCCTCATATACGTAACCAGGACTGTTTGCCTGCCTGCCTGCACCCCAGCCCCAAACTAATACTGTTACATTTCCCCAAAGGAGCAGAGATAGTGAGGAGAGAGAGGATAAAAAGCGCGCACACACACACACACACACACACACACACAGCTGCTGCTTTGGAGCTCTGCTCTGTATACTGCACTTTTTCTGCTCAAAGCCATTAATTTTTTAAAGTGGTGAATCCAGATCAGTGTCAGTGGCTAGATTAAATCCGTTTACATTTTTCTTTGTAGAAGTTCCCTAAAAGCCAAATCCCTTGGCCGATAATAGTTTTCTATTACTTAATAAAAAGTGGCTGAATGAAACTTTCCTACTCCTCACCGAAGAGAGAAACTGATCAGGCTTTTGCAGATTGGGTCTGTCCTCCCTCTCGCCCCCACCTCTCCACCCCCACCCCCTGCTCTGGGTGGAATATTCCCAGACGTTACAGCATTCCTGTGCAGCACACACAACAAGGTCATTGTTTACTGCAGAACAACCTGTAACACTGCCTGGCCCGCACTCCGCAGAGACGCTTGCCAGCGACCCCATTGCCATGGCAACGCCCCCTGATGTCTCTCTGCTCTTGGTTGCCGAGGTTGGAGCTGTCATGGGCTATGCAACTCGGTGGTGGAGCGAAGTGGGTTAGGTTGAGCTTGGAACGGGCAGAAATAATGTATGGAAAACGCACTTAAAGCTCGGACTTTTACCTGGTGCTGATGATTAGATGGCAGTTCCATCTGATTCGACAAGCAGCACAGGTACGTGTTCCCGAGAGGCGCCCTGAAGCACTCTGTAATAGTGTCCTCACACCAGCTCTGAGTCAGCCCAGGTCAGGTGAGGCACCCCAGGCAGCATCGGGGGCTGTGGCTCACTTGGTGCCACACAACAGCTGTAGCCAATGTGGTCTGTGTGTGTGTGTCTTTCTTCTCTTTTCAGAGTGCGGAAGCTCACGTTTCCTGAAATGCTGCCAGCCAATTACCCTTCCTCCTCCCCCAACCAGAAACTTCCAAATGCAGACTAAAAACAACGATACAGCAACTGTGTCAACATGGACGCCTTCTCCTGGAAAACTTTTTTTGTTTTGTTTTTTTGTTTTTTTAAATGGCAGCAGGCAAGGGGCTCATGCAAACACACATGTACTTAGTGACACCAACCCACCCAACCACCACAAACATTCACAATGAATTCTCGTGTTACACAACCCACTCCAACACTTGTCATACCTGCACGCAACAAGGGTAGCCACACCCCTTGCCATATAACATGAGAGCAGGCTGCCCTACCCTGAGCACACGGCATACTCATTAACACAACCTTAACTGGAGATTAGTAGAAGAAAAGGGCTGTTATCCTGAAATGCCTTTCTAATGTTCAACACCACACACCATTCCTTTCTCTACAAATGTCACATGCACCACGACTAGCATTCAATCCTGGGCTCCAGCTCATCTTATTCAGTTCAATCAAATACAATCATTTTGTTTTTAATTTACTTTATAGCAAGGTAGAGAGCTCTTGGCTCAGCACATCTGAAAAATATCACCAATATACACACATATTTAAAATTCAAACAGAAACTTGAATAAAAAGAGCAAAGAAAACCAAGAAATACAGATTCATTCCTGTTCTTTCACAGTTAGTGAAAGAACAGCTGGACGAGTAAATTAGTCACCAAATGTCAACCCAAGTGAACACCATTAGACGATGTGTTCACCACCATCCAACACACACCAGATTTCAAAGCTGTTTGCAGCTCTAAAGTGGCCTGACACCAAATTATTGCTTCAGCTTCCTTTAATTTGTCACTGATCTATAGAGAACTACAGAAAGTGGGCTTTTCTGCACACACTAAGGTCACTTAAAGTCACCTGCAGGCTGAACCACTGTTGTGTTTTTACCTCAGGTGCAAGGTACTCTGGAGTCCCACAGAAGGTTTTCATAGTGGCGCCATCTTTGATCCCCTCCTTACACAGGCCGAAATCTGTGATCTTTATGTGTCCGTCTTTGTCCAGCATAAGATTTTCCAGCTGAGGAGAAGACAGAAAAATTACTTCTTTGGTTAAACATCCCAAAAAGATGATGTTGATATAAATTATTAAATGATCAAACATCTATCAGAAACAAGTCTTTTACAGGAATTTGTGGAAAAATAAAACATCAACTGGTGTCTGTAATTAATTAACTGAAAACTATTTAGTCATTAAACACCTTAGGTTGGAACTAACTATGCATGTCATCCAAATAAGGTATCTCATGTGGAAGTAAATTACCAATAGGGCACTTGCAACATTCATGGCCTTCTTCCCCTCCACTTCTTAGTCATTTGTGCTTTGTGGTGATATGTGATGGTAACTGATGGCTTACAAGAAAGTTTTTCCAGGTCAACCACGTGTGAGGGAAAGCAAAAAAAAAAAATTGATCTCTACACTTTAAATGTTGTTTTCTCAGTTCGATACCTAAAGATTGTGAAAATGCTCATAAAAAGCGTGAATATGCAAAGGTACCTGGTGATACACATACACAGGTAAACCTAACTGACTGAAAAAAACATGCATTATGCAGTGTCATGACTTGAGGTTACATGGCCTTTTAATATCAGCATGTCCTCACCCTCCCCTCGCTGTCTCTTTCCCTCAGTTAAAGTCACCTGGCAGCTGTAGCTCACACGTGGCCAGCAGCGCCCGGCCAGAGTCAGCACATCCTCCAATCCTGCTACCCTGGCATTTTCAGGAGAACCCTAGCAGGCTGGGAGCCTGGCTCATAAACCCAAGGGAGAGAGGGAGGAAAGGGGGGGGGGGGGGGGGGGGAGGTAGGGAGTGCTATGCTGACCTGGCTGGTATAGTTTTATCAGCTGGAAGTATTAGGGCTTCAGAAGCCCACTGCAACTGATAACCTCCCAAAGCCTTCTTAAACTCAAACATGCCTTATCAATTTGCAGCATCCATCTCCGATGTCATCTTCCCTCGCACACTTCTCTTCAGCTTTTAAACTCAAATGCAAAACAAGAAGCAGTTGGAAATCTCAAACTTCTTCATTCTGAGAAGATGTGTGGCTTTTTTCCCCTCCATTAAAGAAAACAGCTAACACAAAGAATGACGTCGATCTCACACACAGAGCGGTGATATCACCCACTGAGAACTTTGTGTGTACTATAATGACTGGTTGGTGGTGATCTGTTCAAAGGGGCCGTGGTAGTTATTTCCGTCTGGCTGCAGCAACGTACAGGCCGGACTTCCATCCAGCTGCAGTGAGGTCTGGAGTTTGATCTGGGGGAGGCAGATCAATAAAGCCTGGCCACTGCTCTAGATGGAGACAGACCCTATTTATATCCTGCCACGGGGAGGGAAAAAGAAAGTGAAGGGGAGGAGGGTGGAGAAAGGGAGGCTGAGTGAGGACACATTTCCCGCCTACCTTTAGATCCCGATAAACCACGTTTCTTTCAGCATGCAGGTAGTCCAAAGCAGACACTATCTCTGCGCCGTAGAACCGCGCACGCTCCTCTGAAAACACCCGGTCTCTTGAAAGATGGAAGAAAAGCTGAGGGGATGTGGGAGATTGACAGGGACGCAGAGGACAAATAAGTGTTTTTCAGTCAAGAAGGAAGTGAGAAATGAACACACTCAACATCCAAAGTATTTACAGATGCACATTTAGCGATGATTAAACTAGTTTACCTCACCACCGTTTGCATACTCCATGACAAAGCACAGGCGGTCATGTGTTTGGAAGGAATATTTCAGTCCCTGCAGATCAAAAAACAAAAACCTCAAAGCAGAACTTCATGTTTCAAACCAAGTCAAGCGGAAGCTGGCATTTAAACAGCTAATGGTAACATGAAATATCACAATACACGTTGCGGCTTTAGCTACATTTTCGAACATTTCGAAAGAAGAGGAGGAAAACCACAGCACAGACAATGTGTTGCCTTCACCCACCACTTAGATCTAAAATTTGGTAGGAGCTTATCATTACAACCCACCTCAAAGCAAGGGTTAACTGATTAAAAAAAACAAAACAACAAAAAACCACTCAACTCTAGCGTTTGTAAGCACAGCACTTCAAAACATTCCTGACAAAAACTGCCTCTTTTTTCTGAATGGATGCTTCTGGGTTGGACTGAAGAGGCCTCTGAGGATCTGTGCGAGTTAAAATAAGGTTTGGTTTGGGTATATGGAGGAGCTCCTTACTGTCAAGAACGGATGCTTTGAATTCTGGAGGACTCTGTTCTCTGTGAGTGTGTGCGCCACTTCATCCTGGAGACAAGAAAGAAGAAGGAAAAAAAAAAAGACAGCATTTGTGCAACTCTCTCAATTACTATTTAGGTATCAGTCATTGCTTTCCCCCAGACTCCCAGTGCATTTTCACCCCTTCACTTGCTCGTTGGCAGCCACTCACTTTTGCTACGATCACCTCCTTCTTTAGGATCTTCATGGCATAGTAGCGTCCTGTGGCCTTCTCCTTTACCAGAATAACTTTGCCAAAAGTGCCTTTTCCCAGGAGTTTGAGGTATTCAAAGTCGTGCATAGTCTGCAAGGCAATGGGGGAGAATACAGCATCTGGTTACAAACAGGAGCATTAACAAACTCAGACTCTAAACAGGACACGCAATCCCACTGACAACAACGCTGAAGCATTTAAGGCACCATCTCACCCACAGAGCAATTTCCACTCCTCTAATGGTTTGACCTATATATGTGGTTGTGTCTCAGTTAACCTTTGACCCCCAGCTCTGGAGAGAATGTTGAAAATGGTTGTGCGGGGGACATCTAATCCAGTGACATTGGACCTTTAAGTCATGACACATGTGGGGGGAGGGGGGCACGTGTGAAACCTAGTGGGCATGCTATCTGGTGCTAAGCCACCCACAACTGATGTTGGGAAAGAAGCTGTGGGCCGAAGCTGTGCAAGTACAAATAAGCTGGGGAGGGTGAAGGAGGAGTAACTGTCAAATGAGGAGGGGGGAAAAAAAAAAAAAAAAAGCTGTACTAACAGCGAGGAGCAATCTCACTAGTTAAGAACGAGTGAGAGAGACATTTATGAGGACATAACCGAACAAAGATACATGGAGTGTAAATGAGCTAGTACCACTTTGAGTCTGGGTTTGGTCAGGTAGACCTCCATGTCCATGGGGTCTGGGGAGGAGTCCATCATCTCCTCCTCTTGTTTCTGTAGGCCTTCAGCCACTGCCTGGATGGCTTTGGTCCATTCTTCCCTGAGGTAGACACAAGCAGCAGAGAGATTACATCAGTCCATTTACCACCAAGCAACCCCAGCAGCCCAATCATGTAATTGTCTTCTTATCAACAGGAAGGCAATTTCAAGTGTGACTTCTGCCAAGAGCCAGTGCACAGGGTGAAGGTGTATAATGATGATTAAATACGTATGTTGGTGTACGCTTCTGCATGTTAGAAAAACTAAGCTCTTAAACTACTTTGTAGCATTCTGGGCCAAATCTTAGCATGCGGATGATTCGAGCTCAAGTGCTCTGTGAGCAGTGAGGGGTCTGCGTCTCACTTGCCTCTCCTCAGGGGTCTCCACGTGGAAGGTACGCTCGATGACAGTGGTCCACTGCAGGCAGCGGATGATGAATGTGTTGGGCTTGGGCCGTTCCGTCTTCATCAGCTGGCACTCTGACCACAGCCGGGGAGATGGAGACGAAGAGAAGGGCCAGTGTGTAGGAGAGCAGAGGGGAGAGACAGACCCGCAGTTATAGCCATTTATCTTTATCGCCGTCCTAACAGACAATCTCGGCCAATTTGGAAAAGAACAGGTGCACTTTGGTGGGAGAAAACAACTGATGCTTAAATCGTCAGTCCCTTTAAAAATAAAAATGCTTTGTATTAGTAGTGCTTTAAATCCAGCACATACTCCAATTCATTCCCTAACGGTTGTTCTAAAAAGCAACTCTTTACTAGTCATTTTCAGACTGTGATGAATCTGACAAAACACATGTTAAATTATTGGTCTGAATCATCGAGAAATCCCAAAACCCAAGGTCACATCTTGTTTTCTCAGAGCAGAACCTGAGATGATATCACATTTCCACTAAAATGAATCAGCTAAAGGAAACAGAACTTCATGTCTGAGAAACTCAAACCAGGAAATGTTTAACTTGCCACGTTGGCACACACCCGGCTTAATCAGTCTTGTTCTTTAAGAATTTCATATCATGCACATCATCACACCCTTCTTTTATTGCTTCTGCTGAAATTTTCCCACTTTTGGAGCAAATAATTGTCTTGTAAGCAGTTTGCAAAAACAATTACTCACAACAGTCTAATAACTGAATTTACAAAGCAGAGATTTCCATCTGCACCTCCTTCGCAGTAACATCTGTTCCCAAATGAAACATGTCAGCAAATATGTCAGAACGTGACACAAAATGGCCTGCGTCTGATGGATGGAGGACTCTGAGTGGACCACCACTGAGATCCAACATGGCTCCATCAGGGTGAATATATAATCCAGCTGCAGCGGCCCCGTCAGCAACGACGCACCATGTGTCCTCTGCGGTGGGGTCACAGTGGTGACAAAAGCAAAGCCAGTGCTGATGGAGACAGACCCTCCAAGAGGAGCCCAGATAAATACTTGAAATCAGGCGGCTAATGGCCACGATAACTCAAGAGTGTCGGAGAGGAAACATTTTGTTAAACAAACAGTATGCCGTCTAATTGCTGTGTTCAGTCATCTGCACAGCTTATCGCAGCAACTTTCTCTGATGTGAAGATCGAGTGAGTCGAGCTGCTCTGGGCATTTTTTTGTTTCTGTTTCTATCTGTCACAATGCAAACAAAGTTTTGGGGACTGCACAGAGAGAAGAGAGCTGCCATCTGATGCATTAATGTAAGGAGTCAAAACATCTTGCGTGCACGTTCAGTGGCGGAGCTCTCTATGCTCAGAGCGGTCCTCCTACTGAAAACCGCGCCGCCGTTCTATTAAGATGATAACACAGCAATTTCTCTTTCTATTCAAAGTCATTTAGAAAGCTGCCAGATGAGTAAACGGAGGGATTACTTGTTCAAAAAGGTCTTCCACATTTTTCCTTACACACTGTCAAACTGTTATTAACTTCTTTTCAGTGTGAAGAAGTATAAAAAACATTTGTTTGTTTTTTTAAATCATGCATGCAAGTTAAGAAGAGCAGCAAACAAAATAGGGGTGAAAACAAGCTGCCAAGAAACAAGGGAAAAAATGTGGTGGTTTCTCTGAAGCAGATACTCACGTGCTACAGAGAAGTTATTTAAGGGGGTTTCCAGCTGGTCAACATCTTGCGGTCGCTCTTTGTAGCCAATGAATGTACCATCACTCTTCAGGAGAAAATACCTTGGCCTCCAGGTCTTGATGTATTCTCCTGATAAGAGAAAAAGATTGAAAAGGAGGTAAAATTAAACAGCATGTGACCAACTCCTTTTTCTTCCCCCCCCCTCCGGTGTTGTCTGTTCAAACCTTACTTGCTTTTACAGCCTCGAAAGCTGAGCAATAAACATTGACATTGTGAATGCCTCATAACATTTTAGTGATTTCTTTTCATATTAATTGTCAGTGGTATAACGCATTATTAAATTAGCACTGAAAGCACTAGGGCCTTCTTTTAGTGAGAATCAAAAATGCTGTTTTTAAAGCTGGAGTCAGGACTCCTTCCCTCCACATGGTACGTCCTCTTTTTCAACAGTCATTTGCAATGAAGATAGTCACAGGATATTCAAACAAAACAAAACAAAACAAAACAAAAAATCTTGTCCCGAGTTTGAGGATCTAAGTCGACTAATTTCACCAGGAAGGAGACTAGTTTCCCCCCCCCCCCCCAAAATTCCACTGTAGCCATTTTTACACAAGAAATCAAACAAATACCAGGAGAATGAGGAATGGGACATTGTTTCAAGTGGCCTTTTCTCACTTATAGCACACAATGGAGGAATGTAAGCTTCAAACACACTCTTCCCATTGGAAATATTCTTGTTTGAGAGCGTGCAGGATTCACTTGCCCTCTCTGAATTGTGACAGTTAGTTGATTGTGTCATTCTTCCAACAGCACAGCAGGCATGGTAAAAAATCTAACGTACGGGTAAAGCTCCAGTATCATTTTAATCATACAATTAAAATTGTGTAAATCACGTATGCAAATATCCTCAGGCTTCTTACACTTTCACGCTTTTAGTTTTCAGCAAAAACTGCCTTTCATTTAAGCAACTTAAAACTGTATTTGCATACATTTTTAACAAGTAGAATTTTTAACGTCACTTTAAAACACTTTAATCTGCAGTCCAGCTTAACATTTCCTACAGTTCTTAACTCTGTAACGGTGGATGCCAACGCTTCAATTAGATTTTCATACAAAACTTTCCACACTCCTCGTTTTCTAGACAACAGCCTTAAACTCAAGCCAAGCATGTCCATCCCATTCAGTTAGAGACACTGGCATCACACAAATGAATTAGGCAGACGAAACTCAATTTATTCCGGTGATGCTTCAGGAAATGTTGCGCCAGATGTTGTGCAGACGGTGAAGATGGGGAAATTAAAAAAAAAAAAAAAAAAAAAAAAAAAAATAGCTTACATACCATAACAAGGCAGTGGCACACAGCGGAGTGGAACTTGAATATTTATACAGGAAAACTGTAATTTATTTTTAATTACGGAGCCGCATATTAACCCCATGCAGTGCCATACCAAGCTGTCCTTAATTGCCCCATTTCCTCCAACACAGAAGCGCGGTGTGTGTGCGTGTGTGTAAGAAGTAAAAGATCTGTCTTATGAGCTTCTGTTACACACACACACACACACACACACACACACACACACCTGAGTAATGAAACTGATAGCAGATTAGACAGTGCAGAGCAAACATCAGCTTGTAATATCTACTCTATTTAGTGCGCATTGTACTAAAATATTTAAAGAAATCATATGAATTATTAAAACTGGTTGAGTGTCATTTTTCAAGATTTGTCACTTGTAATCTGTCAAAATCATCAACTTCCCCTTCCTGCTTCTCTTCTACATTTTCTCCTCCCCACATAAAGCGACGACACGGGATGCCCTTCATAGCCTGTATACATAAAGCTGGACGGAGCCACTATGATAATAATATAATACAGACTATAGAAGCCATAGAAGAGTTCTGGCTGCTGAGGGACATTGTATGTTTTTTATTTAATGGGACTTTAGAGCAGTGATCGAGACATTAAAGTCATCAGGATGAGAGCGTAACGGTAACTTTCTTTAGACTTCTATATAATCAGATTTGTTACTGCCACTGTGCAGGAGTTGCAACCTGCCCATCATTAAAAAAGAAAAATGAAAATGCAGGTTTTAGCTAGAACTCAGTCGATACCAATATTCGGCATTTATGGAGTTGGAATTTAAAAATCTAATAGATTTGCTGACATTTTCCTCTTCTGCACACAATAAACATAAATGGATGTCCCTAACATTTTTTGTGTGTACTTAGCAGTTTGCACTAAGATAATCAGACAAAGCAGTTTAAAAATAATTTGTTTTACTATCACAATAAGTTGTGGAACTCTTCAAAGTTTCTCCTATTGCTTCTTTACACTTTTCAAATCATCTTTATTCATTAAGCGCTATAAATGTTGATACCGACGGGATCTTAATGCATTCTGTATTTGCTTCGCTTTCAGATAACAGTCTAAGAGTTTTTTGATCAGAAGAATGAAAAAGAGTGCTCGCTGGAAAGTTGGAAGTTATAGACTAGCATGTTTTATTAGCTCCACTTGGGATAGACGGTACAGGAAAATGAAATTGCAGTACGACGATGCAGATGTTTGTGTTACGGTTCTCAGTTTTGTTAAACCTGAATCAAAACATTTTTTTATTTTTTTAAAACCTGGATGTTTTAAAAAACAAAAACAAACGAAACAAAAACAAAACACCTGATTTACTGCTGGTGTGGTGGCACCAATCACCATACAAAAGGAAACAGCTGCCACTTGGCACAACAGAAGACATTAGTCTTCAATCCAGAGCAGATGTTTAATATGTTATTACATTTTTCTTTATTGTGCAAGGGGAGATTCTTCATCTCGTTTGCTGCAGAGTAAGTGTTTTCACACCAAATAAAGCTCATTTAGAAATTAGCTCAAATTTGACAGGCGTCAGACTGCCGCGCTCACAGCTTTTCGACAAATCCGCTTATACTAGATGTGCTGCCCCAAGTGAAATAAGCAGAATACAGTTTGCTGCAGCTCCCTCGTGACCGCTTTACACACAACTGCAGTGATAAGATTTTTCCAAATACAAACCACACCAATCAACTTTAACAATCAATCATCCAAATACACGCCGATCTCCTGGGACTCCACGTCCGTAGGGTTATTTATCACGAGCCTTTAAGAGCACCAGACTTCCTTACTTCAGCACAATGGAGCTTAGAGACTTGTTTAGCATAAAATCTAAATAATAAAAGCACAAAAGACGTGGCATTTAAGAGTACACATAGTCATTAAGTATCAGCTGCGAGTTAGCTCGAGAGCCTGTTCAATACATAATTTGGACTAATCTGCAGCCAGAAAGTCTCCTGAGCCCTTCATACCGGTCCTTGTTTTCCTCCGCTGGGCCCCAGCTGGTGCTTCACTCTGTGGTCAGGTTTTGGCTGACCCATATCTCTCAACTATAAACCCATGCCAACCAACACTGAGGACAGTATGTGCACAATGTAGAGGCAGCATAATGAGTCCCCTACCTGACACCGCGACACGTGATGAAGGCTCAACGTATATACTTGTCTCACCAGCAGGGCCTAAAGTTTCAATTTAGAAGTTTTCGTTTGGCAGCGGGAACGCGGGCAGATCATTTCCAGACTGTGTAATGTTCTTACGTAGATTCAGATCCTGATGGGCAGAAACAGGTGTTTGTGTGTACACATGATTGTGCTTGTCTGTAAATACATTTGTGTATGTATGGCGCCTTGTAGGCACTGAAAGGTATTTGTGTGCAACAGATTACAACAAACAGTCAGTTTGAAAGGCTTTTCTGCCAGATCCACTGACGCATGGCACACACTAGTAGTTGCATGGGTGGTCATATGTGACGCAGCAGCACGGCGAGGCATGGCATGGCATGTATTGGGGGAAAATCTGACACACTGGTGTGGAAGACACAGCCAGCTAAGCATCCTTAGTCACCATTATCCCCATTCTGACAATGGCAATTGTGATATTAAGAGAGACTTGTTCCACACAAAAAGGTAAATAAGGTCTAACCCACTGTAATAACGCAGTCTACTGTAACTAGAAAGTTAAAAAGTCTTTCCTGCAGGGGCGCTCATCTTTGATGCCACCTCTGCAAAGGTTAAGCAACCCCACATCTGCATTGCACATCCCTCAACTAGTGCATGCTCCTTCTAGACAGGAGGACACTGCAACTTCCTCGTCTGTGACCACAAGCTCGATCACATGACAACTGTGGAAATGGCTATATCCGGTTGTCTGCCAGCGCGCGTCTCCGCCGCATTGAGAGCGGGCGGGGGGGAGTGAAGGGGTTGCACTTGCAGTCTGCACTCTGAGCATAAACAACCAAGATGACCCTTGTCAGCTTCCTATTGACACACATTTCCCCTTTTGGTTTTATTCATTTGTACTTTCCACAGAGCGGCTTTTCTTAAGAACTGACAGAGTGAGAAAGTGAAAACTAAGGCTGGGTTTTTTCCCCCTTTTTTTAAAATTGTATTGTCAAATATACAGTTACTGTTTAGAGTAAACATGGATACATTTATATGGTAATTATACACAGGGACTGTTATGCAGATGCAGAGAGGGGAAAAAAAAAATAAAAAATCTTCTGCACTACTTAAATCCAGTGCTTTGCATACTAGACCCCAAATACATCCTGTGTACACTGAGAAAAAGTGCAGACTGCTGACAAAGGACAATAGGCCTCAGAACAACACAGGAGAGCCTTCTGCTTTTAACTCACTTCATCATCACAGTGTTCCAGTAAACTAAAACCTTTTGATGTCAACAAGTTCTCCAAAACAGGAAAGTGGCCAACAGACAGACTGACCACAACCTAGATAAGATAAAACCTGCTTCAAGTGTCTGGTTGACACACAGGCACACATGCATGCATGCACGCACAAACACACACGTTGCTCTGAGGAAATCCACTGCATTATCACAGTCCCAGTAAGCTTTTCTAATAAAAGCATGACAGCCGACATGTGGCTCGTCTCAACCAAATTAGGGGAAGGACAGAAGAATGGGAAGACTGATTTGACAAAAGATGAGAGATGAGAGTACTGGAGGGGATGAGAAAGCAGTGTGTGAGGAGTTGTGCTGAACGGCGTGGTAGTGAGACAGATCACTACATATGTTCCCCACATATGTAGGAGTGTGAGTGGGGGGTGGGGGTGTGAGCGCAAGTGAAGTGTGCATGAGCCATGCGCACTGTGTGTGCAGGGGAGGAGCTGTCAGGGCCTGATAGAGTGTCTTTACATGACAAGCAGCTGCTGAGGGCTGGGATGCGCGCTGGGCAAAGTGGAAAATAATGAACGGAGAACCGCTGCCAAACAAAACAGAATTCATCTTTATTTGCCAACTGCTGCATGGCCTTGTGTGCGGACAGCTTCAGCATGCCACAGCTACGCCCCTCTACACCTCAAGCACGGTACAGGAGGAAAGAACGGGTTTGGCGCAGCAGCTGGAGCATCTGTGCTTTTACCGAATTACAAGAAAAAAGGTACAACAACAACTCCTGAGGAGGGAATCACTTTAATCTAGATACTGAAATGATCAGGAAGTTTTAACATTATACATTTCAAATTTTCTCAACTTAATGACACTTCACGTCGACTTCCAAGAAATGACTCTTTACTTCACGTTAATCCTTTCTTTGGACAGTAAAGCCATGTGAAAGTCAACTTGGCTTAAGAGGCCCTAACACTAAGGGTTAGTCAGACAAGCTTATTGAAGATTCATTAAATAAAAGGAAGAGAGGGCGGGTGAATGAGGTTAGTGGCTGGTTCAGAGGAGCATCCTGCACTCTCCGTCTCTATGTGACAGCAACAGGAATGTTGAGAACCCAGCTGCTATAGTTTGTTGGCTAATAAGACACATCATGTAGTATTCATCAGTCTTTTTTTTTTTAAGTCTTTTTTTTTTTAAATTACAAACAAAAGGAGAAGAAAAAAAGCCACAGTCTCCCAAACTAACAGCTGTATCCCAGCTCGTTCTATTTGTAAGGTTTTTAATAACATTTCCAAGACAGTAACTTTAGAAGAAAGACAAGAACACCTTTGTCACAAGCCACTAGATAAACCACACATGCACACTAATTAACAATGCAAGTGGGTAAATGATCTCACACAGAGTGAGAGGAACCAAAAGAGGGTCAGACAAAATGTGCCTCAGTGCTCACACCCAGTGGTTGGACTTCCTGAGAGGGCTGCTGTTGGGTTTTGTCCCCGTCTGGCCATTCATGGCTTGGGGATGAGAGGAAGGGAGCCAGTGTAACTGCATGAACTGTGCGTGTGTGTGAGTTTGAGTGGTGAGAATCGGATGAGGAGGAGGTGGTGGGGGTAGGCGGAGGTTGAGGATTAGGGAATTAGAACTCCAAAGCGTGGGAGGAGGGGGTAGGGGGGGCTTCGCCTTTTGTTGGTTTTTCCTCAGCCGCCCCCGCCATCCCTTCGGCCCTTTTCTGCCGGGTTCTGCCTGTAGGCTGCAGCTGCGGCCTGCCACCCTGTGCCCTGCATCTCAATGAGGCACGGAGTGCCTGCTCTAAAAGAGTGGGGGCTCCCTGATGCAAGGGTCAACACTGAGCCCAGCAACCACAAACTCCACCCCCAAGACGCCCTGCTCTAAGCTGAGCTTCTCATGCTGACTGAACACCCATCTACATATTTGCCCGACTGCGACCATATAAGGCAGCACCGGGTTCACATGGCATCTTAAACTATCCTGGAGTACGGACTCCTTTTCTTTCCTACTCTTTATGCCTTCTTGACCCCCCCCCCCCCCCCAGCCCATACTCCCTTTTGTTGGCCTCATTCTCTCCATGCAGCTGGATTTGGGGGGGGGGGGGGGGGGGCCTTGCCAGGGCTTTGGCAACAGCATCAACAGGTTCTGTTGAAGGGCCACCCCAACCCCAAATCTAGCCCTCTGTCTCTTCCCCTTCTCCCTTTTTTTCTCTCCGTCTCTAGGGTTGCTACTGCTACCCTAAAAAGAAAAAAAAAAAAAAAAAAAAAAAAAAGCAAGGGGGTGCGATGGAGGCTGCCCCGCTTTCTCACGCTCGTAAGAAAGCCCTCACTTCTTCTCTGTGGTGAGTGACACCTGCTGATTACCATAGAGACACTGTGGGAAGTTCCCCCCTGAGATTTGCACCCTCTCCCTGGGTAAACAAGCAATCCATGGATTAGTTAACTGGGTTACTGCATGGCAAACAAATAAACACACATTATTTAGAACAAATTAGTGCCAATGAACTCTCAATGACCAGTAAAATTTAGCACCCTTAAACAAGCAACGATTACGCTCTACATCCCCCCCGCTCCATTTAGACAGGTACACTCCAGCTGTTGACATTTTTCAGGGGCACTACTTGTTAAAATGTTCTGTAAATAAATATAAATATGAAATATGCTCAGAGTAACAGAAAATGTCAATATCATGGATGTCACATATCTGAGTCCCCAGGCAGCCAAGCATCCCTTTCGTTTCGCTGCCTCTCTAACCCACCCTAAACTGAAGAGAGGTGCCAGTGATTTGATTGATGTCAAAGACTTTGAGCTTTTCGCCGGTCCATAGCCGCTTCCGCCATGGGTCTGAGTTGTCAGCAGGGTCATTATCCTAGCAACAGAGTAGGAAGCGTGCGCTGGAAGTGGGGGAGGACTAAAAAGGGGATGAGCTTGTGAGGGCAAGGGAGAAAGGGGGACCATAAAAGACAAGAAAAGAAAAAGTGTGTGAGTAAGAATGAAAGAGAACAAGCAGAAAGAGAGAGATGAGGACAGTGAGGAAATGACAGACAGAAAGGGTACACGGCAACAGTAACAGAGGCTGAGATCACTGCTGAGTACCACAGTTGTGGCGAGCAGGCGGACTCTGCACAGCAAAGTAAGCACACAGCGGGCTTGCTGCGAGAGGGGGCGAATGGTGGAGGTGCCACCTCCCTCAGCCTCCTGGTCCCCCCCACCATTCCAGCCAGCCTGCCTGCCGACAGCTGCACCCCAGTAATTTACTTCTCTCCACCACATTTAGCAGGAAGACTGCTTCCCATTACCCAGAGCAGGGGGTCCACGCTGACGGCCAGACACCCGGCCAGAGCGATGGCTTCCTGGTGTGACACCCTCTGCTGCTGGACCCTGCCTACAGGGGATCCACTCAAATCTGTCTGCCACTTCAACTTTCACTACTGGTGTTCATTTGGGCGTTTCCCTCACAAAGTTCAGGCTGACTATTGTAAACTTATTGGAAAAAAGTTAGCAAGAAAGGGTATACACCATTAGTTTCAGTCAAACTACTGAATTACCCACTGACAGAGGGTCAGCTGTGGCTCAGGAGGTAGAGCAGGTTGTCTGCTAATTGGAAGGTCAGTGGTTTGATCCCCAGCTCCTCCAGTCCACAATCTGAGGTGTCCTCAGGCAAAATACTGAGTTCCAAATTGCTCCGGATGCTTGCATTGGGCTGTGACTGCGCCTCATCGAAAGCGCTTAAAGGAATAGAATAAAGTGCTGCAGGAATGTGTGAATAAGGCTCGTAGCAAAAAGTGTTAAATGCTAAGTAGAGTTGCAAAGTGCTATATAAGTAGCGGTCCAGTTACGGACAGGCACCTTCCATATTTGATTATCTTCTCTCTGTAAAATCCCTTTATCCATCACTTAACGTCTGTGCTAGGTATTTAATGTTAAAAATGTGTATGTATGTATGTATGTATTCACTTGTCAGCTGTTGACAGGTGAAGTCAATATCTCATTACAGAGTTATTCCCCAGTGAAACTTTAGATCCTAAAAAACTGTGTGTTCAACAAGCCTGAGCCACAGAACCCCCCCTGAGGTCATTACCTGGCATATAAGATTATGGCTGAACAGCGCACGATGTACTAATAATAACACCGTCAACAGAACCAAGCTGGTAAAACACAGCATATTTGTAAAGGAGTAATTAATGCAGCATCACAAGTTTTAGTTCTGTTTATCATTTTTGTTTATATTTAATCTTCACAATATATCAGCAAATTTGCACAACTATTCCCCACACTGTTGCAGTATGTACGTACGTTTATGTGATTGTGTATTTGTAGCAGTATGCAATCGTTGACACCCATAATGAGGGTAGACCAGGCAAGGCCAGCAGCAGATTTGGCTGTGACTCAAAGTCCTTAAATCCTGAGACAGTCAGCAAGGCAGTATCATGAGACATTCTTAATCAGGTGGGTCTGCTCCCTTGAAGAGCATCGAGCTTTGCAGGAAACACTGCATTCCCTTACTTAGATCTTACAGAACAAACTAATAGAAATGTGGGAAATGCTAGCTGAATTGTTGCAGGCCTGCTCACCAGATGCACAAGGTACAAACATTCAAAACAATGGAGGGAAAAAAAATGTTTAAAAAATAAAAATCTACAGTTACTGTGTCTAGTGTTTTGTAACACCCCACCCCCACCCCCAGACCACCAACAAGGTCTTGCATGGACGAGCAGCTCATGGGTGTCCTTCAGCCGCATGACCAGCAAAAGGGCCAATCAGCTGACGAGGTCCAAACCAAACCACGAGAGAGTCTCTGTGGCATGTCGCACACAACATCAACCAGCTCTCCTCAGGCCGACTGGGTCACTGAGCAATGTTCTGGGAACATCACAAAGACGCTGCTCAACTTCTGTCCCTCTCCCTTTCGCCCCCCCCCCCCTCCCTTATCCCTTCCTCACCATCTCTACTTCTGTGCTCTCTGCTTACCCTCCTTCCCTCACTCCACCCCTCCTCTCACAGGTTGGAGCCAGCTGAGCGTGCTACCCAAATCCAACAGTTGTTGTGGCCTTCGTTAGCCTAACGAGGGGGCCGGCTCTTTATACTTGTCAGGGAGCAAATGAGTCAAACAAACAAGAGCCAGGGAAGAAGGGAGGACAAGCAAGCGCTGTTCTGTTGAGCTTGACTGGGTTTTTGGCCACAGCGCTTCCCTGGAAACTAGGGAACCCACAATCTGCCTCTTTGATGTCAGATGATGCTCTGGCTTTGATGGAAACTTTGGAAAAACACTTGCAAAGAGAAATAACATGCCGTTTGGTCTCTGTGGCCACTAGAGGCCGTAGGCACATTCAAAGTGTGTGGGTGCACTCCATGAAGGATCTAAAAAGGAAGTACCATTTGGGGACACATAACAACTGGTTATGATAGTAACGACAAAGTTACAGTGTTTGTGCAGGCCTGTACTTGCTATGTGGTCTGTGCATAAGGGCACCGGGTAATGTCCTGCTGGTAGTGTCAATAAATATGCTTCACTCTGTATATTAAACCACTCGCATTTGCATATGCATGTCTAAACACACACACGCTCCATCCCACTCAGCTGCTTTGTCATTCCAAAACTGTCCTTCCAAAACAGATAACAATCCCATCAACATGTCCCAATGGTGTCCACAATCCAGACGCATTACTGCAGCACAAGGCTTAAGAAGAAACTATGAAGGTGTGTCCTTCAGAATTAGATCATTTCACAGAGTGCAGCCTGTCTGGAACAACTGTACAGATCAATCCAAGGCTGAGAATCTGGAGCTTTAATGACAGATTAGCTCTACTGAGGGTGGGGGGTTACAAGGTACAGAGGCACAATCGCTTGCTTTACTTTCTCTCAGGCGTCTTGACTCAGTCTGCACGTGCATGCTGAAGATGACTAATCAGAAAGGAATCAAAGAGCCTGCTTGCCAGAGCTGCTTTTCTTTGTGCCCGCAACTGGCCCACCGTGAAATTCAATCATGTGGAGCCAATAAATGGGCACTGCTAGAAGAGGAGGCTACTCAAACTGTACCTGCTTTTGTAAGAGAGTACTGCAGTGCAAGACCAGGTCCATGAAACAGACACAAACACGAAAGAAAAACAAGTGTTGATGGAAATATGAAGGTCAATCTGTTGTAAAACATCAAATTGGTGTTTTGAAAGCACACATGGGAGTAATGAGCATGGTGAACACACTCAGAGGTGGTACAAGCCATTTATTATAACGCCCACATGGAGATTTGAGTCACTTGGGTGGCGCCACCACAAGCTGCACTCAAGGTGCGGGAAGATGGGAAGAGGTTTGTCGAGCACAGACTGCCTGGCTGACCGAGGTGATCGACAGAAAGACAGGGCTACTTGCAGGTTCACCTTCTGTGCACTGGCTCTGGGGCAAAGATTGCATGACAGTGATGCGACACTAAAAGCCTTCCTGTCAAGGAGGCAGGCGGATGCCCTCCAATCAAAACAGAGGCTCGGTGACATTTCACAGGGCACAGCTGCTGGGCTACGACAGCATGCCAACTCACTATTTCTGAAGGGTTGTTTGTTTAGTGTTCATGTCACAAATGGGGGGGGGGGGGGGGGGGGGTATAGATGGAGGCTCAGCGCTACAACAAGGCGCATATGTGCACACTCCTGTCACACACACTGTTTTCTTACCGGTCACTATTTTACTATTCTTATAGTTATACTTTACGCAGGCCGCCTGTTATAATGTTTCACTCTTATCTGTACTTGTGAAGGTGTGGAAAGATGGAAGTGTGCCAGATTTTAATGGGCAAACAAACGTATTTCAGAGCGTGTACAAATTTACACACCGTCTCAACAGCGGATAACATATTATTCACTTATTCCAGGGAAGATGGAATAAGACAAAAAAGCAGCACAATTTACTTCTGCAGACTTTATTTTACTACCAGCTAATCCTAAACTTTCAAGACTTGAACTTTATTACTTTCTGCAAATGAAATACTAATGGTAACTAACACGCTGCCCTTACATTAAACAGAAGACCAGCGGGGCATGATCGCATCATATGGGGTATATTGAGCTGCCCATCAAACTAAACCGGAAACCTGCTCTGTGCTTAGCACAAGTCTTGAAAATGGGGACTGTGGGCTAACACAATGCAGGAACTCTTATAGTGACATACTCCCATCACCTTATCCAATAATTGCAAGTCTTGGTGCTCTCTCTTCCAGAAAAAGGCCAGTTCCTTTTATTTCTGGGCCCAGGAGATTTCAGTGGTTTCTTATCCTATTTTGCCCCTGGTGGTGCAGGCAGTGGTGAAGTGGGCTCTGTGAGGCAGCCACAGCAGAAGGCAGAGTTAGTATGCGCACATAAAGCTGCTCAAAGCCAGCAGGTATGTGAGGAATGCCTTTCCGTCCAAACAACAGGACTCACGCCCGACAGTGAGCCATGCCACGCCACACAGCACTGTCAGAGCAGCTCCATGGGGCCCGTTGGGGATTCTGCAACTGGATGCCTCCTTATATTACATCTGGCATACTACTTCCTTTTAAATGCCTTTACAAATTAAATCAACCACTTGGCAAATAGTCTATATTGTTGTTGTTCATCATTTCTGCAACATTTAGAGGGTGGGGAAAAAAAGATTTGCTGCATCCACCAAGAAGTTGAGGCAATTTGTATAATGAATCCGTTTTTTATATCAAGTACAGTACTAGTGTTACATAAACTGTACGCATGAACTAATTTGTTTTCTGACATGTATCAACAAGAGAGTTTGAAATCTTTGACATATTCTAGGGTCTTTACATAATGTGTGTTGCACAGTTAGGTTTGTTACAAGGTCACGACAACCAGACACCTCGCGTACAAAAACCTCAGCACACGTCAAATGTTAGTTGTTTAAATGTTAATCCAGTTATCAAAAAATAAACAAAAGAAAAATAATATCGCACTTAATGGCACAAACTGTAAATTTACCTCTTTTGTGCAGCCATCCCTCCTTGACGATCACCACATTGGTCATGTTGGTGGCCAGGATGGAGGATCCAGGTTTCTCTCAGGGAGAGACGACTTTCAGTCCAAAGTTTCCTTCACTCAGCCCTGCGCAGGAGCCTGGAGACGGGGTCCTGGAGTTTATAGCAGTCTTCTCGATGGTGGTTACCTATTAGTTAAAGAAAAGTAAAAATTAGCCCATTGTTAAGGTGAACAATTTTTTCCACTTGTCTGATTATTAACCGTCAGGTCAACGGGGCCGAGGGGAGGCAAGAGAACCGAGAAGAGCCTCGTGTTTTACAGCCCAGTCGGTGAGGGAAGGGTACAACTACAGTGCAAGTGGAACCTGCAACATTTCAAGGTTCAAATATCTGTGTAAAGCTGTGGGTTTTGGCAATCAAAATGAAGTCTCCCGTATTGGAAAATTCCATGCTGTTCACTATTGAGGCAGCCGTTCTTGATAGACCAGGAGGTTCCCCCCCCCCTACTCATGAACAGAGCAGCAGTGAGAAAATAATTATATCAAATAATTCTCAAACAGGATATCCATATAATAGATTTTCAAACTTTGTGCACAGCTGTTTAATGATTTTTCTAAATCTCAGTTTCACCAAGAAGAACAGATTACTAGGGTTCTACTCCGTGCACGGATGGCATCAAAGTTTAAATCTTGAAAAGGTCTAGTCAAGTTTTATGTTTTTGTGTGCCACATACTAGCCCAGAGGCCCTGTGCTGCAAAGCAGGATTATGGGCATAATGTAGTCACTTCAGGTTTAACCCAGGGTTTTTACTGTTACTAAGGTGGCTCACTTCCCCGTGGTAACACATGGTGCAGACCTAACCTGCTCCACAGCAGGTTATGTTTGACTGTTTGACATAACATGTAGAAAATCACCAGCTACGGAACAATCAAATTCTCTGGAAAAATAAGAGTCACCTTTCCTGGAAGATCCCTTGAGCCTCTGTGAGCACGGTCTAAATTTGATAAAGACCGACTAAAGTGTTTGCGTTTCCCTTACGAGCGTCAATAAGAAATATAAATTCTGGGAAGCAGCTTTATTTCTTGTTTTTTTCCCCAGTTCACTGAAAGCAATTTAAAATAATTTTATTGTTCTCTGAGCCTTAATATAGTCATATGATCTCAAGAAAGGGCACCCAAGCCTTACACTGACAAGGTCAAACTGTTAAACACAGCAGGGCTGCAGCTGAAAGAACATAAGGTTAAATGAGACTACCTTACTCACCTCTGAGTAACAATTGTAATTATGTGCCAGATCCTTCTGTGACTTAATGATAGAGCTGTAATACTGATGAGTCTACCAACTTAGACAGTTGGCATTTTTGACAGCCTGGTGTATTGGATTCAAAGGCAAAATAAGGACAACAGCAGATGTGGCAGATCTAAAACACCTATACAGCACATGGACAGTATCTGAAAGTCATGTTCTTAAGAAATATGGAACATATTAATTTTAATTATGTATTTATTTGTTTGCAGGACCAAGAGCTCCAAAATGAAAATGACTCTACAAAAGTAGAGGCGCACCAACCTAATGGCTCCATAGTGTAGATGTTTATACGCCCGCTTCACAAGCTAAAGGTCGCTGGTTTGATTCCAACGGGATATACAAATCCCTTTTGAAGTTGTGTCAAGAAAGACATCTGGTGTAACTGTACCAAACCAAACATTCAGGGATGCCCACTGTGGTGATCCCTGTGGCAAGGGCCAATCATTGACATTCACCTCACTGATTGCTATGAGTCAATCAGCAAATAAGACGATACTCAAAGGCAGTGACTGATGTTTACCTGTTCTACTATATCCCAGTCCTTATATCTGGGATCCATTTTCAGAAAATGGTTTGTGAATTTATACTCTTTAAAAAGATATAAATATATTCCAAGTACATAGTGTGACAGGGAACTGAAAGACACTTAATCCCTCCTCACAGTATGCATTTATAGTGACAACTTCTGTGTTTGCAAGACATCAAACTGGACTGACCTACCAACACACATATGCAATCTGCCAGTTGTTAGTTTCAATGTTGGCCCAGCATTTCAAAATTATTGCTTCCACCCATTTTTTCGCCCTACTGATCCAATTCAGGGTTGTGGGGGTGCTGGAGCTCATCACTGCTGTCAAAGGGTGAAAAACAGGGTACAACCTGCACAGGTTCCCAATCGGGTTGAATCCAGGCTGGGGCTTTTTTGTGCAGATTTTGCATGCACTCCAGCTTCCTCCTACAGTCTGAAGACATGCGTGTTAGGTTAACTGAATTTTAAATTAACATCCTTTATATTAACATCAATGTAATTTCCTTGTGAGTAAGAATGACTTTACACTGACAGTCGTTTTAAAAAAAATTACCCTGCTGCCATGCTCTAGCAAGAGATTTGCGCTAAAGCACACTTCTGTGTGGTTGGATGGTATTAACCAACACGGAACTGTTTTGCTTAAAAACAAAAAACATGTGCTATATAACACAGCTCAGATTCAAATATATTACAAGATTTTAAAAAAAGAATTCCTAGTAAAAAGCTTCCTAGTAAATCCTAGGTAACTAGATTTGTTAAACGATAATATAACATTGATTATGTGATTTTTTTTTCTTTTTGTACAAGAGTACCGTTGCAAGGTGGCAGATGATGGCGGTCATGTGATGTTGTCAAAACCCTTCAACAGTTACAGTGCTGCTCCTAAACAGACCTCCAGGTGAGACTGTTTTGACAACAGAACAAAGTGAATAAACTATGAGGTCAAGGTGTGCTTCTTATAGTAAAGATGGCGAGATGCACACATTTGAGCACCTTCAAATAAAAGCATAGCCTCCAGTAGAAGAACTATCAAAGTGTTATTAGGTCTTGACAGTTCAAAATACCAGAAATGGCCATAATACTATCCTGGGTTACATAGTAAACACATGTAAAGGTATAAAGAAAAATGTATGACTAAAGGGTAGATAGTAAACCCAACTAAAAACCTAGATTTGGGAGAAAGATCACGCTACAGTAGTAGCTGCAATAGCTCACTTGTTAAAGCAGAAGTCAA
Organism: Perissodus microlepis; assembly: GCF_051167445.1. Taxonomy (NCBI): domain Eukaryota; kingdom Metazoa; phylum Chordata; class Actinopteri; order Cichliformes; family Cichlidae; genus Perissodus; species Perissodus microlepis. Next base: position 28,248,558 of record NC_140479.1, on the reverse strand, counting down.
ATAAGGCAGTAAAAACTGTACTAACAGTCATCCAAAAACTGTCAAGACTACCATTAGACTTCAAACCTGCAGGCTATCATAACCAAAGCACTTGACCCGTTCCTTGATTCAGTACTTCTTTGTGATATAAAGATAGCTTTGAATAAAGGGAAGCAGCCAAAAGATGATCAATTGCAATCCTTGTTCACATAAATGTCACATACTGCGCCAGGCGATCCCTGACCATCGGCTGAAATCAATTTTCCTGCTGCTCCATCAAAGCCAGGCCATCAAAAGAGAGCTCTGTTTGAGTGGCCTCATCCAGCTAACTGGTGGAGACAACAACAGGAAGTGAATGTGACTATTGACAGACAACGAGTCATATCAGTACAGCCTCAGGCTCGAATACATCTGGCAGCGCGTGTGCAATCAACACCTTTTACTGCCACTCTGCTCCCCTCCATCAGTGAGCAAAAGTAAGTTTATGAAGCCAAAGTTTATTTTCGCTCAGTGTTTTTGTTTATTGCACTTGGGGTTGTGGTGGTTGTGTCACACAGCCGATGTTGGAAGGATCCTGGAGAGGGATTTGAGAGAAAGAGAAAAAAAAAAAAAAAAAAAAAAAAAAAAGCACACAGAGTGCAATTCAAAGTAAGGATCACAAAAACCGTTGGATCCCATCGGCATCTTAGTGTGGACTCTGTGACACAGGCACGCACACATTATATACACCTCACAAACAAACTTGAGCACACACACGCCGCAGCCAAAAAAGCAACACATGCACAAGTCCGGCTCTGGAGCCACAACAGAGCGCTGCTGTTTTAATGGGAGCGACCTGTTGCTACTGCGGCCTGTGTGTAAAAAGCTGGGCTGCTGCCAGCGCTGCAGCCAGCAGCCACTGAATGAACCCAGTACCCTGACAGCGGGTCACATGGTCCTCAGGCCTCTGGGCCACCGCCTGCCTGCCTGCCCTGATGTCAGGGCGGCTTTCAATCATTCATCTTTCTGGCTCCAACGCCGGGGGCCACCCCATTCAATGCAAATCAGTGTCATGCAGCAAAAGTTGCCACACACTGAGCTTGGGACTATCCTCTCTGGCCCAGTGACATGTGTTTATGGCAGGAAGCGGGGGGGGGGGAATAAATAAATAAAAAAAAATCAGGTCGACATCACCACGCTACTTCCTTCATCACAGATTCATAGATACTATTTTTTGCTTCAGTTTCTGCTCGGTTAACAGAAAAACTACCACATGGTTTCTGGTTCCAAAAGTAAAACATTACACTGAAAGTATTTAAAAACACAAGAAATGACATCACGCTAACCTGTTGCTGAAAAACAAATCGCCAAAGCAACACTTTAGTTTGAGCTCAAATGCCACAGTGGAGCCAGTAGTACGGTGATCTACTACGCTACCAAGTTCCTCTTTCAAGTTCCCTGAAAGCACAACATTATTGATAAGAATATTGCGGGCAGCTTTAACTGAACACAAAACCGCAGTGACTGCAACCTTGAAAGGCAAGCAGAGTTGCCGCTTTAATCCTGCGATGACACGAACACCAACCACTTTATGACTCACGTTAATGTAATCATATTCAGGCTGTTCAGACAAGCTGTAAAAGCAACACAATGCTTAATTTATTCAAATCACCTCCACACACACACCCACACACACACACACCTCATGAGAATCATTTTAGAATGGCTGGAAAGTTAACACAGAAAAGCAAAAGGAAAACAAAAGTAATTTGTTTTCAGTGTTTTCAGTTTTTGTGACACAGATGGAGAATTGTGACGTCCAGGACACCGGTACGAGAACCATCTCTTTCTCAGTCTCAGTACATCCAGACTCTGGTGATGCGTCCAGGCCCCTGTCTGTCTGTTTTGGACAAAATTTCAAACAACATTCCTCAGATTCTGCATGTAACTGGTGGCAGATTTGCGTCAACCGAGCTGCTTTAGGGGATTGGGTGGGAGGTGGGTGGTTTTTTCTAAACAGAACAGCGAGAGCCAAGCAGTCACTGGCTGCATCATTGCGCCAGCTTGTTGCGTCTTCCCCAGGTCACATGCCAAATCCCCTTGCGTACACACACACTGGACAGACGTAGTCTCATGACCGATAAAAAACATTTTTTTTTGACACTGAAGGCATGGTGGGTACAATACACCCTGGGACAATGTTCGCTTTTTAGTACATGCATGCACCCTGGGAGAAGGAGACAGACAGTATTATTAGCAAAATAAGTTTTAAACATGATTGCAAGCCTTGCATCCTGCAAGAATCCTTTTGAAATTTGAAAGCCCCATCAGATTTGTATGCCCTCGATATCTCTCAAACTTGATAAGAATACTATAATAATAAACCTTTATGACAAAAAACTATTGAGTGCAGACCTACACAACTGTCATTACTGTAGGTGGGATGCTAGCACTGAGGCCAGTGAAACCTATCAAAACACACTTATCCACAGGCATTATCCCGTTGTACTGATTACGGGGGGGGGGGTTAAATTACACTGTTGGGACTTTTTCTTATGACGTCTGTGTCTAAATTGTGGACCAAAAAGTAAACGCGTGGCAACAAGTCACAACATAGACGCATAACTTTTTCTTTTTTGTAAAGCAGCACTGTTTGTGGCCACAGCAGCTTCTCGGCAGGCAGGCAGCAAAGCTAATGGCTAAAGATAAGATGGCAATAAGTGCCTCACTCAAACAAGTAAACAAACGCGGTGGTAGTTCACAACAATGAATGAGCTGCTCTCTCTTGTTGAGCTCATTTGTTTTCATTTCCCTCCAGGACCATAAAGCACAGCGCAAAAAAACCCCAACTTTTTTCCCCGCAAAGAGGAGAACCGTTTGAAGCGACTTGACTGCAGATATTTTGGCCCGAGGGTTGTGTCTCAAAAGTGGTCATTGTCAAAAAAAAAAAATGAATGGTTAACATCTTAAAGAGACTCACTGCTGTTTGTGGAAAAACACCGAGCGTTAAGAATTCACTACAGGAAATTAATGAGTCTTCGACTTTTTTCGTCATAAGACAACTTTTTACGGCGAAGTGAAGTCAGGAAAGTACCTCATTTCAGGTTTGCATCTAGCGCTAGAAAGGATATGGGGCCTAGCAGGACAGCTTGGGTGAGAATAACCGCATCCCATGTAAGTACAATGGGGACCTACCCTGTCTAGCTGTCGAACTCTTGTAGTTAACCATGCGAAGGAAACGCGGACATTTACCTGGACAGGAATTCAACAATGTGTCCGTCTCATTATAGTGAGCTGTTTCGGCGGTGTTTTAAGTTGACGGGTCCTTCAACAATCTGGACAAAGTGCTCTCATTTACTCCGTTTCTCTTGCCTTTCTTCCACTACACCTCCCAAACGCGCTGTCTGCAATGCCTCTGTGGCAGCCGTCTCTCCCGGGTCCTAAAGCCGCCCTTAAATGAGTCACACTCACAGGAGGAGTAGTAGGCTGTCAGGCGTCCCATTGAAGAAAAAAAAAACTGCAGTGGTGCTTCTTCTGCATGGCCTTGTTGAACTCTCTGCTCTTTTATCTGTGCCGGTGGTTTCCAACATGGGTTTCGGGGACCTGCCGAGGACCTTGTATGTTTTTCAAGGGATCCTCGCTTCAATTAAGTCTACTTAGGTGGGGTTTTTTGACTTCCTGGAACAACCACAAGGGTAATGTAGGCTACAAGACGAGAATTACATTTTGGTACCGGCTCTACCTGCTCTGCAATGAGCTATATTAGGGTTCCAAAAGGTGCTTCTAGTCATCAATCATCTGTAATTATGTATTACTTTTTTTTGTCTTTTTGATTACATTTTTTTTGTTCACAAAATATACACAAATATTCCCAGTTAGTCCAGATGTTGTATATTAGTGCCTTACAAAAGTTCAAAATTACAGTCTTGCAAAGTTTTCTATAAGAAAAGACTAAGAAAAACGTTTTTAGAGCTAAACTGGTTCATTTAGTGTATATTATTATCATTTTATCACTTCACATCTGCCCTGTTATTTAATAACCTTTAAAATTATATTACAACAAAATATTTTATGTTCACAAAACTCCTTCTAGGGTTTTAAACAAGTTAAGCTGCAGCTGTATCTGAAAGAAAAGTACAAGTTTGTCACCGTGTCATTGTTTCAAGCAAGTTGTATTTGATGTGTAAACTTGTTAACATTGAAAATAAAGTTATAATAAGTCAAATTAGGTCAAAGTAAATAAAGCTTTATGCAAAATAAGGTCAACAAGCCAATCAAAACCACAAAAACAAAACAAAAGGTTATGCACCTTAAAACTGTGTAAAGAGCCGTGCTTCTAAAAAGTGAAGCTCTAGCTCTAGTTTCAGATATGGTTCTTTCAGACACATGTGTAGCCTTGTGTAATCTAGTAAAATTATATTAAAATCACTACTAAAGAAGAAACCATAAGCAGGATGTGCTGCTGCTTCCATTCTGTTGCACATCAGCGCTAAAGCATCAGGCTCGGTGGTGGACTTTTACACGTTTGATCACCTGGTTCCAGTCACGTCTGCCAGTACCAAAAAGCAGCAACTTTCTCTTCAAGTTGCTGTGGAAGGGCCTCTGACATTTCCAGGAAATGCCAACTAAACATGAAGTGTGAGAATGTCTCAGTCTGACACACTTAAAACAAAATACTTCAATATGGGTAAAGCAGATGTGCTGAACACAAGAATGTGTTTGCAGAAGTGTATTTAGTCTGATTTAGCCCTTGCCACTGATCTTTTTGTATTCATGCAGATACTCTCTTAAATTAATTGCATATACCAGATGAAACAGCTGAACGAGAAAGTAAAAATCTTGTGGATTGTTCATGATTACATGCCACACTTTTACCTGTTGTGGTAGATAAACCGTCATCTACAGCTACAGAGAACTCCACTGGAGAGGTAGGAGTTAAACCAGTTTTGGACAGGTACAAACAGGCCAGCTCAGTCTGCTTAAAAGAAGTCAGGGAGCCTATGTATCAAATGACGCCCTCAGATGACTGGGTTTACTTGATCAAAATGTTTCTAACTAGAAGTCTAAAACATTTTAGAGACCTCCCATTTTAACATTTCCATTATCTTGCTTTACGCCGTGATACTCCCGACCCTCTTCACGTACATTTAGTCTTACCCCTTCATTATTTTTCTATCCCCAAGCATGGTGTAGTTGACTGCCTCAAAGTTGAATCAGCATTAGAAGTGCAGTAAAATATATGTATCACTTATAAAAGCAAGATAGTGCATGTGACAATTCCCGCAATAATGACTTAATAATATTAAAAGAAAAGGATAGCAGGGAAACGCTGCCAATGTTTCCTCTGTGATGAAAAATTCATTGGCTTGTGCCCTCTGTCTCTCAGCCTCCTCTGCTGTCATTTCCCCTCTTTGTCACTCACGCTGTAATGTGTTTCTCACTGCTACCATGTGTCAGCCTCGCCAAGCTGTTCCTGTCATACAGGCAAAGCTGACTTAGGGTATCCCATATTTTCTCCAGTTGCTATTCATTGGTGCTCTCCTCCTCCTCCTCCCCCCGCTGTCTCTGGCCTGTTGATGGGAATGCCCAATCTGTTGTTTTGCGGGATCAAACGTAACAGTAACAAGATTAAAAAGTCAAAGTGAGTTAATAGCATCTCTCCCATCAAAGGCTCATCCGATCTCTGATCCCTGTCTACTTGCAGTATCTGTCTACAGTACAACAAACAGTACAGAACAGAACTTAATGGCCCGTTAAAGGAGAATAGATAACACGCGGTAACAACAATTAGACACAGAAGGGCAGAAGGGCCATAATAGGGAGGAGGTGATTGTGTGAATGGATACGTGGGGCGGTGGGGAAGCTGACCAAAACGGCATCTCCAGTCAACTACAAAGCAATTTTGCTTAAACTGTTACACTATTAGATGAATGTAATATTAAAAAAAAAACAAAAAACAAAGCAAAAAAATCACACAACTATTGTTGTATAAATTGCGTGTAAAACAGCAGCATCAGTACAGATAGATATAAGAGATACTAAAAGTATGTGAGTGATATAGGGGCACTTATTTTATTTAACCAGTGCAGCTGTTGTGATAAATCACTCCTAGAAGATATACACATCTGATTACCAGTCATTAAAGCCTTGCTTGTAAAAGCTGGCAAATGTTTTTAATGTGATTCCAGCATGCTATTTCCAAAAAAGTTAGGGACAACATAAGAAAAACCCTAAAACATCTGGTGGCTCATCTTACAGCTACAGTTAGGTTGACTGGCAACAGGTAAATAATATAATATATTGCTGTAAAATTGGCCTCCTAGAGAGTGAAACATCCATGAAGGACTGCATGGGAAAATAACTGAAAGGTTTAAGGATTGCCACCTTGACTGTTTCTGCTAGATGTCTCTTCCTGTTAAAAGGGAGTTTTTCCTTCCCACTGTCGCCAAGTGCTTGCTCATAGAGGGTTGTCTGATTGTTGATGGATTTTTTTTCTCTATTATTGTAGGAGGTTTACTCTATAAAGTGCATTGAGGCGACTGTTGTTGTGATTTGGTGCTATATAAATAAAACTGAATTGAATTAAATTTTGCAACTCATGAACTTGAGAATTTTCTTTGGTATGCAATATTATTAAAAGAGGTAGACATCGCAGGGAACTCTTTGTATGCAAAGGACTAGGCCAAAGACTAACACTCACTGCATTGGAAACAAAGACAATTCTGAAGTGAAAATCTGAAGTAAAAATTCAAAAGGAACACTTTTGAAAACTATTTTAAGCAAACAGACAATCATTTATTGTTTTATTCAAAAATCCAAGTTAAACTCTGAAAGGCAAAGGAAAAAAAACACTTGAACAAGATGGGAAATTCTACTGCCTTTTCTGGGTCTGAAGCCCTTTATTATGGACTGAGTTAAAGTAAAAAACAAAACTACTGTGCTATGGTTAAAAAGTTTTAATTCCTTTCAAAAATAATGGAAGACGTGTCCTCCCAGCTGAGAGAGAGTCCATCCAGATGATCTGCAAACAGTTCAGAAGCCAGCATCTGTGATACTGAGGAAGTGAATTTGTGCACAGGGTGCCGAGGGTACGGGTAACTTTCACATCTTTAAAATCACCATTAATTCTGAATGAATATATATGCAGGGTTTGAGAACATCTGCTACCATTCATGTATTTTTCAGGAGGATGACACTAGACCATTTACTGGACATATTATAACAGCGGGGCTCTACAGTAAAAGAATCCAGGTGTTAAACCGATCCGACTTAACTCTGAAACTGGAAATGTGGAAAATTACGGAACTAAAATGACAAAGCAGAAGGCTCCGAATGGCTAAAGAGCTGAAATCTTATATCAAACAAGCACGCAAATACATTTGGCTTACAAAACTGCAGTAATTGGTCTCTCCGGTTTCACGACACCACAGTGGCAAACATCCTCCTATCCCACTTTTTTTTTTAAAGACATAAGCATATATTTTTCAAATAAACAAAGGAAAACAATAACATCTCAGCTTTTTGTTTTGTTGCTGTTGTGCTATTGTTAATTAAAATCCGGGTTAAAAGGTTTTGCAAAGCTTTGTTTTGAATTCTCTGTCAGTTACATAAAAGATGCACCTGTTTAAAAAAAAAAAGGTAATTTGATTAAATCTGCATGGCCAGCGAGAGTGAAAAAACATCACTCTCCCCAATATTAAAACCATTTCAAAAGAACATAAACTTTAGTGCCCTTATAGAGATGCATTACAAACACCGTCAAACAGACACCACCAGCACAGCTTAAACCCACAGCTATGATCAGACTCTGGTCCGGCAGGGAGAGTGATGTGGTTCAACTGTGGCTGGATGGCTGGCTGGCTGGTTGGCCGGTCAGGCTACATTGGAATGCAGAGTCTTTTGTTTGTCTGAGAGAGGAGTGGGTCAGGGAGAGAATGCCATTGATGATTGCAGAGAAGAAGAATGAACCTCCAGGAAGTGTTCTCTCTCTCTCTCTCCCGACTCCCCCGCTCTCATTCTCTCTGTCTCTCTTTCCCTATCTTTTTTTTTTTCTGTGTGTGAGAACCTTCACCGTGCCGAGCCTCTCTCTACTGAGGCCACAGTCCCCAGGCACAACCACTGCTTTGTCTTGCCCTGTGAACACACACACACACCCCTCCTCTACTGGGTGCCTACGTTTGCCAGGGCCAGGGAAACACAGGGCCACTGCTCCTATTCTTATCCACATCACTGCTCCTGCTTGGATGGAGTGTTTGTGTGGGCATCAGTGCTTGAATGGTGAATTGTTTTTTGTATGTGCCACACATCTGACTAAACATTTAGTTTGTCGGATGTTCAGCTATAAATGAGAAATCATCCATTCTCTTGGCATCTTTTTTAGAGAGCGTGACAGCGTTTCCCTTACAATTATCTGGAGATGACCTCAGTGCAGATATCCTCCTGTTGTACCAGTAACAAATAAACTAAAAATGGAATAAAGCGGTAAGTGGATAAGAATCTAGCGAGTGGCCCCTTCTGACCAGTGGCTGCCACCTCCCGTCACATTGCTCATTCCCCTCTGTGTCAGAAGCGCTGTGAGGAGCTGCAAATGGCCCTTTCAAAACGCACGACAGCTGGAACACAGGGCAAAGGTGACCGAAGCTGTTGGGGGAGCACAGAGAGGGACAGGATTTTTTTTTTTTGGGGGGGGGGGCGCACATGATGAGCAGCTGCAGCAGCGAGTTGTTCCTCCACCGTGCCACCATCTCTAATGATTAAAAGTGTCTGAAATAGATGACAAATTTTTAGAGTAAATCCTAGAAATCACCTTACTTTTAAGACAGTTTAACCAAACACACACACACACACACACATATGTATATACACTGCTGGTTGTCTTGGGAAAAATAAATCCCCTGGGTGTTGGTTTGGTATCTGGAAATTCCAAAACTCAAGGCAGGCTTAGAGGATACTAAGTCCTTATAAGTTTCCTGCTCCCCCGAAAATACCACTGACCTTCTGTGTTACAATACATTTCTTTGATCACTTTATAGATACTTTTACAGATACCAATTCTTTTGGAGAAAGAAGTATTTCTTTTATTCACAACGTGACCTGAAAGCCGCAAAGAACATTTTTATGTGTGCTTGAGGTTTGCAAGTTAATTAATCACATTTTAAATCTGGAGCTTAACTTTAAACAGGCTCAATACTCTTAAGAAAAGAGTTTTTCTCCTATTAAACTGCTTCCTTGTAGCTTTACCTAACAAACAAACCAGTTTTAGTGTAAAAAAAAAATGTCTACTGTGTCATGTGCACTTCCTCCATTTGTCCACTTCCATCATGCTGCCATACAACAGGCGACACATCACAGTGCCCCCTCCCTCTTAATAGGACAGGTGTTTTAATAAGACAGCCAATTGATGCCCCCACCCTCCTCCTCCTCCCAAGTATTCTGCTACTTGCTGCCGCTGTGTGAATTCGCGGAGTAGTACAGAACTTATTGTGGCGGCGCGATATCGCGAGATTTGTGCCATTATCAACCTGCTTGACACACAGCAGCGCTGAGTGCAGCCTGCCTTCCCAGGGTCGGGACTGGAGCTCAAGAAACGACAAGGAGAAGCGAACATCTGGCCGCACATCATGAAAGGACACCGGGGCTTATAGGGACAAAAAGACGACGAAGCGGGCAGAAATACGTGTGAGTACGGCGGGATTTTTTTTCTGTGTGTGTGAGCTTTGAAACGAGGAAAGCGAAAGTTAAAAGAGTGTCCCCGCGCCGCTTCGTTCAGCGCAGTTGGCTTTTTACTGTGTGAGTTCCTCTGCTGTTTAAAAGGCTCCCAGCAATGCGTTTCCCAACGCGGACGTGAAGCTCGCTTCACTGCGCCCTTGGCCCCTTTTTTCCTTCCTCCTGCGAACACTTCTCTTCATCTTAGAAAAAAAAAAGAATCTTAATTACGTACAAAATTATAAGACTTCTACGCAGCTTAACTTTAACTTACTTTAACTTACCGTATCCCTCTTTCTTCTTTAAACTGACCCATTTAAACACGGTTGTGTGCGCGCGAGTCTTATCAGGGAGCAAAAAAAAAAAGGCAACAAAGCCTTTTTACTGTAACCCATGGATGCGTGATAAATGACTTAGTTTTGGAAAAAAAAGTTGTAAATGCCGTGGAATCTCGTGACAACAGTAAATCTGCTCTCCCCCCTTGAGGTGTGTATTTTTTATCTTCTTTTTGGACTGTGTAGCCCGGAGTTAACATATGGCATAAAGGGGAGCACAGCTGGAGGTAGCGTTTCCATTGCGGTGATGTCAGAGCAGCTGACTCCACAGCTTGCAGTGTAATTAGCAAACAGAGCACCAGTTTACTCACTCTGCACCGGTCTTATTTTGCTCACGTTGCCTCCTTCCCCCGATGGTCGAGTGCTGTCGCTCCCAGTCCCGCTTTGCTTGTCCTGTAAACACCGCTGTTTGTTTGTGTGTGTGTGTGTGTGTGTGTGCACTTTGGCTATTTTTTTTTTTTTTTCGGAAGCGCGAGGGCTAGGCTGTCGGACTACACTACTACAGACCGGAATACTTTGGATAATTTGGAGAGTGGATCCGTTTACACCGTGATACATGGGTGGGTGGGCGAGCGCAGCGCAGTGTGTCCTGCACCACTGGAAAGAATGTTGGATAAAGTTACTGATGCTGATCATTAGCTAGATGTTTAATCTTTCCCGATTAAGTCCCGAAAAACCTTGTAAACTTGCATTTGAAAGCACTTTATCGTGTGTTTGCTGACACTTTTGCGCAATTTGGCTCAAGTTATTTCCTTGTGTATGGTTTTGCTCGCTTTATGTGTCCTTAGAAAAAAGAAACGGCAGCTCAACTGTGCCCTCATTTCGTTTATCCTGTTTTTCCTGTTTTTCATCAGGTTATGAAGGAAGAATGGAGTTCCCAGACCATAGCCGCCAGTTGCTGCAGTGTCTGAGTCAGCAGCGTCACCAAGGTTTCCTCTGTGACTGCACTGTTCTTGTTGGGGAGGCTCGATTCAAAGCGCACAGAGCCGTGCTGGCCTCCTGCAGCATGTACTTCCATCTCTTCTACAGGGACCAGCTAGACAAAAGGGACGTTGTGCATCTCAACAGTGACATTGTGACAGCCCCGGCTTTCAGTCTGCTCCTTGAATTTATGTATGAGGGGAAGTTGGAATTCAGCACTCTGCCTGTGGAGGATGTCCTGGCAGCAGCCAGTTACCTCCACATGTACGATATAGTCAAAGTGTGCAAAGGCAAGCTTAAAGACAAGGAACTTTCCTCCCTGGATGAAAAAATGGGAGAGGGTTTGGGGCTCAGCTGTCTGGACAGGGAAAATTCCTCAGATGGCGAGCTGCACAGTAAGCAGCTCATTCAGCGACAGCCCCAGACACCGTCTCAGGGGCTTCACAGGGCCCCCCTGGCGGAGGAGTTTGACATGGACAACACTGAAGTCAGGCTGGCTGTCACAGATTGTGATAGGTCTACGCAGAGCAGGCAGAAGGCAAACGGTCACTCTGGCAGGTCCCCGGACCTTGTAGGTGTCAATTATGTGTCAGCAGAGGCCGAGCCCTGCGTCCAAACAGCTGGAAAAACAAAAGCTGATGTCAGTAGTTCCACCGTATTGCTGTCCCAGAGGTCCCGGGCTTCAGATGACATGGACTGTGCACTGGATTTGTCTTTCAAGCCTCTGTCTAGCAGAGATCCCTTACACCCCTCCTACGTCTCGGGACAGCTGGCCCTCGACAGCCAGCAGCAGGGCACTGAGCCACTTGTTAAAGACGAACACGACTTGCTGTCAGAGCAGGAGGACAGTGAGCCGATGAGCCCTGAGAGCCAGCGCTTTGGGAATAGTGCCAGGAGCTCAGTGGTGACAGGGTTCGCTGCCCTCTTCCCAGGCAACAACGGTTCCACAGCCGCCCTGCTCTCCCAGGAGGAGGACCTGATGGACGAGGAGGGGGAGGCCTGCAGAGGGAGGGAGAGCGCCCCAGGCAGGGAGGTGGATGGGAGGGGTAGACTGCTGGGGGACAGCGAGGAGGAGGAGGAAGACGACTTGGCCTCTTCAGACATTTCCACCTCCAGTGGAGTACTGCTGCCCCCGGGGCAACAGGTGTGCATGTGTCCCCTCTGCAGCAAAGTCTTCCCCAGCCCCCATGTGCTGCAACTGCACCTCAGCTCACACTTCCGCGAAAAGGACGGTGCCCGTTCCAAGCTGTCCCCCGACGGCTCGGTCCCCACCTGCATGCAGTGCAACAAGACCTTCTCTTGCATGTACACCCTTAAGCGTCACGAGCGCACACACTCTGGTGAGAAGCCATATACCTGCGGCCAGTGCGGCAAGAGCTTCCAGTACTCCCACAACTTAAGTCGGCACGCTGTAGTTCACACACGGGAGAAGCCTCACGCCTGCAAGTGGTGCGAGCGGCGCTTCACCCAGTCTGGGGACCTCTATCGCCACATCAGGAAGTTTCACTGTGGCCTTGTCAAGACTCTCGCCATCGGATAAAACGCCTCTCACCGGTGCCACGACACAAGACAGAATGTCTCTTTCATACACTGAATACTACTACTGATCAATTTTCCCATTACTATATAAACATGCTGGCAGTTTGTCTGAGACATATCTTTTGGATTCTACCCCCACGTGGCATTTCTCAAGTTAAACATGTAGCAACGTTTAAGCTGTTTCCTGTGCTGGACTGTGTCGTCATAGCTGTACATGATGGTAAAAGACGGTTAGTCAGAGTGGCACAGGCTGATAAGCTTGACACGGATGCTGTTGAAAAACATCAGATCAGTGTCAATGAAGGCGAACAAATCAGATGATGCACTTGTTTTCCTGTCTTTTGTGTCAGTCAGAGATTATTTGAGGTGTGTATTTGCCGATAGATGAGGAAAAAAAAGCATCTTGCGTTCACACTCTGTGGGCAACTGGATGATAGCTAAAGCTAACATACGTTAATACAATCGTCAGAGTTTATTGGTGCACATGGGAGATCAGAACCGTCCGCGAGTAGCAATATATGATTATTTTTAACACCTACATTATTATAATTATTCTAATTATTTATTTGGGGGGATTTGTTTAGTCCTTAACAAGTAAACTTATCACAAGGCAGCAAAAGTAATGAAGTCTGACTACTGGAAGTATTCTTTTTCTTTTTTCTTTCTTTCTTTCTTTTTGTGGAGGTAAAATGTTTGGTTTCATTGAAATGAAGTTTCTATGTTGTTTTTGTGAGAAGAAGCGAGCATACCATCGCACCAACACCACCTCTTTAGTTGTTCACGTGAGCGAGCGTAGAATACCCACTTAAAGAGGTTAAGAATATTTTAAAGGTAACCCCTGTAACACTGGTGCCTACTGTAACGCTTAAAACTTCACTTAGTGTACTTACAAAGACAAGAATGAGATGACAATGTGATACCTTTTGGTTAAATTCAGTTCAGCTGTCAGGCGTCTTAAAAAAAAAAAAAATCTGGATTACACTCCACATACCAGGTAGTAACAAAGGTAATCCTCTACTGTGGAAGCCAGTTAATCCGTGAGTGCCCTTAATAAAATTAGAATGTAATAAACCAAACTTATGTCAACCTTTTTGTCAAAAACACAAAACGCACAGTTGTGAGTAAATAACTTCATTTCTTAGTTTAAAGGGTATGCTGACAGTGTTCAGGACAGGCTCTTTAGCAGGCAGATGGGGGATGGAAGGAGACGGGTGGATGTCCAGTATCTTCTCTATTGTTACCATCAAAGCTGTGCCATTCAGCTTAATCTACTGACCTTTTCTTTTTCTTTCTTTCTTTTTCATAACCTTTTCACACAAATTTACTGGATGTGTTTTAAGTTGCTACTGAGGACGTTGGAGCCTTTAGCGATGCTGCTCTTGGATTTCTTCTGTCTGTTCATTTAGATGCTGTTTGGATTTATTACCAGGGGGTGTAGCACTAAAAGTTCATGATTTTTGTCTAATCTGTCCTGAGAAGACTTGATCGGAATTTATTTATTAGACTGACTTGGTTCAGGGGTTTACTGTAGCGATAGCTCTTATTTCTATAAGCTTGAAAGACATTGCATCTTGCCTAGCGATCTTGGTACTCATTAGCTGTTGTTTTTTGGGGCGGACTGTCCACTTTTGTTTTGTTTTTTTTCTGTGCAAATTGAAGTTACTGTATTTGTATTTTAATATATGGTGTAGAAATCTCTACGGAGTATTCAAGATTTGTCAAACGGAAAATAGAGAAGCACTTGATTTTAGCATGCATATAGTTTCAACACTATTGTCTAGGCTGCTATTTCTTACAATTTGTATATTTAATGTAAATATATATTATATTTATCAAATGATTTTTTTTTTTTTTTTTATTTTTTTCCCCATGTTACAACCCATTTAAGATTTGGATAGTCAGGTGTCGTGTTTAAGGCTGGAGACTCTTGAGCATCACATTTTCCCCGGGGGGCTGGAGGTTTGGCTCTTTTTCCATATTCTTCATTGACTTTATTGGACCCTGCCTCACCACAAATCAGAGCAGTAAATACTGCTAGGATGGCTGTTCTACCAGAAGAAACAGTTGTTCACAAGCACAGCCACACCGATACAGCACTGGGTACCTATAGAAATGACAATACAGGTATTGTTCCCACCCCCAACAAACCCCAGGTAGTTCTCAAGGGATCACTGTCCTAGCTTTGGGGAGGAAAAGCGGTTCAAGTCTCTCTTTGCACTTTCTGTATTGAATGGAGCCACTGGAATGTGAGAAATGTATTTAGCAAAGGGAGGCCAAGGAGATTGTAAACAGGTGTATTGTTTGGAGGCATCAAAGAACACCCCTACCCCCCTTTGTCATCCCGGCATGCAGTAGATAAATGCTTCATTGTTCCTCTGCATTGAGGAGATATCAGCGTCATTTGGTTGCGCATCAATCAAGAGTATTGTCCACCCCCTCCCCTCAGTGTTTTTAAAAAAAAAAAAAAAAGAAAAAGAAAAAGAGAAAAAAAAAAGAAAAAAAAAGTTCAAATTTAAAATGTTTTTTTCAGTCAGTACGACCTTTAAAAAACAAAATATGCATATGAAATAATTTACTTTGGGTTTTCAGCAAGCAAAAAATGCCCCCCCCCCCCCCACCCCCCTTTTCTTTCTTTTAAATTCTACTCCCTGACCTGAAGTCAGCTACGGGGCGAGGTGGATGAAC
The DNA here is from genome assembly GCF_051167445.1 of Perissodus microlepis. Lineage (NCBI taxonomy): Eukaryota > Metazoa > Chordata > Actinopteri > Cichliformes > Cichlidae > Perissodus > Perissodus microlepis. Next base: position 28,233,415 of record NC_140479.1, on the reverse strand, counting down.
GCACTCCTGTTTGTCATGCTTGCATCACTTTAGTACCTTATCAGAACAGTAGATCTATTTCAGTTAGATGTGTCATAGTGCTGATGACAGATATTTAAATCAGAACACGCAGCAGATGTAGATTCTGTGAGTCTGTTTTGGTTTTGTTAAAGGAACATTTGTACACGGTGTGAGTTGAATTTGTTCTCTAATGTACATGTGTAAAGAGGTAGAAAACTAACATCATGTAAAGGATTCTCTTTCTCTTGTTTCGAAGTCTTTATTTATAGCTCCAGGATGATCACCAAATGTGCCTTGTAGACACACGCATAGGTGTTGCATCTGGAGAAGCCCTGTTTTCTATACTGTACAGTTTTCGCCCTTGATGCGAAATGAGGCAGCGGTGAAGTTGGTATCACAGCAACAGTGGCCCGCTGAAACATTACAAAAAAAAGGAGAAAAAAAAAAAGAACCCTGCTGTTTTATGTTAAATCATATCAAAATGTCAACTTAAGACTAAAGTAAAATGTGGAAGTGCATTTCTTATAGCTGCTTTGCAAGAGATTACACTGAAGTTTTTGAAATGTGTGTGAATAAATTTTTGTTTCTGGACTTTTTTTTGTGTTTTTTGGCTTTTATCAATAGCCAATAATACTGGGAGCTAACAACTTGTTCCACTTTTTTTTTTTTTTTTTTTTTTTACTGTCACTGTTGAATGTGAAACACTGAGATTTTTTTTTTTTTTTTTTTTTTTAAAATGGATTGTTGACTTGAAACAGTGCTACTCTCAATCGAGGGCGGCGTTTGCCTAACTCGTTGCTGTATCATCCTTGGAGTCTAAAAACAACTGGAATTTTGTCCTCTGCAGGTTACAACTGTGAAATTGTGTATAATCATGAGAAATATTTATTGCATATGCTTCTTGTGCAACATTTTGACTGTCTCGGGTTTAATTTGGTTTAAAAGGAAAAAAAGGAGGAAAAAAAAAAAACTAAATGTCAAACAGAAATCTTTTTAATAGAATTTGTAGAAGTGCCATTAGAATTTAATATAATTTTTTAATAAGAAAGGTATATTTTATAGTAAAAAAATTGCTTCAGTGTTAGTGGTGTAGAGATTAGAGGACAATCTTTAAGGAGAATTGACATGGCTTAGATATTGGGGCAATTTACGTTGATCTATAACTGTACGTGCATTTTCTTTTTTTTTTTCCCGAGTGTGCTTGTGTGTGTGTGTGCTGTGGAAATGTGACAATCTTGATTTAGGTCTTTATTAAGATTAGAATTAAATGGAACAACTTTCTTTTTTGGTGTGGAGTTTGGTTATTTCTAGCTACTACTGACAATTTATCAAGGACATAAAAGTAGACTCTGACAACCCAAGAACGTTATCGAGGAGCCCTCGCCTGACACATAGGAGCAACAATCAGGCACACAGTGTGTGTGGGCATCGCTGCAATGTGTACAGAGACAACACAATGTGATAATACTGCTGGTCTTACAGGCCCGATCCCTCTGAAACCATAAACTGAACTCAAGGACAGAGCAATTTCAGGATGGGGCCCCTAATGTTTTCTGACCTGTTGCCAGTACTCTCCAAAGGAGATAAACCTGGCATAAACAAACCCAGTTGACTCTCTTGTAATTATTACTTGATTGTTCCCGTTACAACAAACTACACACACGTATGTGTATATAAACACATTAACCAATGTCTGTGTGTGTGTCTGCAAGGAACTTCATGCCAATTCACTGGACATTTTCAATGGCGAGAACTTTTAATTATTTCCCTGCTGCACCATGAAAGAAATCCAGCTGCTCTGCTACGTGATCCCAATAGGGATGTGCTCGGGTTCCCACCACCCTCCCCCAAATCCCATCTCACCCTTTCTGGGAACGCCATATAGACAAGGGCTGCATCCATCTGCCCCTGCCTCCACCCCCACAGTCCCCAAAACCATGGCCCCAAACCTCGGCCTCATCTCACCACTCTATTGTGCGCGTGGGTAGTAGCTCAGCCAGGCTATTGTCTGGCCCAGCTCCCCAGCACGTACTTTATGCACAAACAGACGACACAGCGGCGCTGGCCAGGCAGCTCCGACATAAAGAAAACAACGTCCTCCCAAGATCGTTTATAAACACCCCTCTCCCCCAAAAAAGCCCCAGTCAGCTCACAGCAAATAAGGACCCTCTGCAACACGGTGGCCACCTCAACCTGTAAACATCCACAGCAGCGAGGCCTCGGAGCTCCCACTGACACCAACATCTCGCATCTGCCAAACAAGACCCAGGGCTTAAAACTGCCTGGTGACTGAATGTGTGTGTGTTATGGACCAAAACCTTCACATGGAAAGCAGGGGCCATGTGATAGGGCTTAGCTGCAGGGTGACGAGCTGGGATATGTGCAGTGTAACTCAATGGTGTAATAAAACATTCCTCTCTGAGGCTCAAAGCTTAGCTCATTTGCCTCCAAGAGCCTTTGCTTGTGTGCTTTTGTGTGTGCGCGTGGTGTTTAGAGGTACTTGAGAGAAGTTGAGAGGAAAGTTGTAAGTGTCCACCACCTCAACAAGGCCAGCGGTGGGAGCCCTTGACCTCTGAAGGGACAGACTGCCAGGGACAGCTGGTGTGGCCTGTGTTTATTTATTTATTTCTTAACAAAAGACAGGTGGTCACACTTGAAAAGGGCACACAAACACAGTCACACATGCACTTGTGTACAGACAGCACGCACGCACACAAACACTTTTTTTCCACCCACCCTCTCCCTTTCCATATTAACACACGCGCATCTTGTTATCATCCACTTAATTTTGAAGGAGCACGTTATTTCGACTTTCAGAAAAATCGAAACACTTTCCAGTAAAGAAATCTTCATTTACTCCCCAACTGACATGATCGGGGGGGGGGAAGTTAGGGTTAAAACCACTGCTTCTAAGCGTGGTTTGGTCCCACGCTTAAAAGCAGGATCGAAGGCATTAATAATAATCAGCAACCTAAACATCACACATCAGTTGCTGCAAAGTGCATAAATACATATCAACTAGTGCCCTCACAGTGGGTTTGCCTTTTTTGGACTCGCTCGCCCTGACAGTGCCAAGACAGTGTGTCCTTGGTCCACTGTACAGCTGTCACTTACTCACACTCGTTGACGCATATTTATAGCAGCAGCATCACTGGGCTCAACGCTCAGCACACTCAGACCACAGCTGGTCCCCAAAAAAGAATGGGTGAAAGACAAAGCCACGTGCTCCCGCTGGCCGACCGCAGTCGGTCCTGTCTGGAGCGCTGTGGGTGACTGTGCGTAACCCCCCCCCTCGCTTCTTCTCCTCCTCGCAGTCGTGGACCATTCTTGGTGTGAGGAGAGCATGTCGTGACCTTGTTGTCATTTTTGGTGTCATGGATAGGGTTGTGCTGAAAACCTGAACAGCTGCACTCTTATGTTTTCAAGTTACATTAAGTCATCACACCATTATGGCATTAAACATGCAGGGTAGGGTGTTTGGGGTAGGGAAGCACCAGCATCCTCAACAACTAACGGGTATAGATACATCATGGAGAGATCTTCCAACTTTACGAGTACTGTATTTTGGGATTATATACATTTATCCAGCCTATTAAATTAATTCATACCCCCATCTATCCATCTGCTTTAAATTTAAGGATGTTTTGCACTGAATCTCATCTATAACTCAGTGCAGCTTCAAAAGCAACTCTCTTTCAAGTCTTTTAAGTCCATCTCCGAGATTCTTAAAGCCTTATCAAGAAATGTGCAGACAACTTGACGCCTTGCTTGCCAGCAGCTGTCTGCTCACTCAGCCAGAAATCAAGCGGTGCCCTCGGACACCAACTGCAAGAGCTCCCCTAAGACCGGAGCCACAACTGGCCCGCTGAGCACGGGATGTGACTCAACAGCTCACAGAGCACATTCGCCACGAGCTCCAGGAAGCGCGCTCATCCAAGCTAATATCTGTAAAAACACGCCACATGATTGATTTCTGTAAAGACGCGGCGACCGCCAAGAACAATTACTCACAGCGCACAATACCTGACCCTGAAACCAGTCATCATCAGTGACACGCAGCAGCCAAAGAGAAAGTGATGACTGCGCCTCAAGGTCGTGTCCAGCAGGGACGACTGTAGCCAAATTGTCTGCTGCAGAGGTCTGGTTCTGTTCAACCTCTGGGTCTTGTGTTTTAATAAATACATTTGATAGGAGATTCTCAAGGTCAGCTGTGAAGAAAAAAAAAAAGGAAGGCTGGATCGGAATCTCATTATCATTGCAGAGACAAAAACTTACATACTTTGACTAAAAGGTTGAAACTCTGCCTGTTTAGCACAGCGAGAGAAATGTGTTTGTCCACAGAGGATGTGCCCAGTCTGAGAGGAACTCAATCCAAGTACTTGAAGTTTGCTGCCACCTGCTGATGGTTGTACCCACAAAACACACACAGACACCTGTGCAACTCTAGTTTTCGTTTTTCATCTCACATACTATAACACAATCAAGATACAAAGAGCTGTATACAAAAGTGTTAAAGTTTATTTCAGAATGAAATACATATTTACAAGACATCTGGATCACATAAAAACATAAGGTATAAAAATTCAATCTCAGTAATATTTCATAAGAGACAACTACATATACAAACATCTGGTTCGTCCTCTGGTCTTCCCTTTACGTTGAGCAGCTGCAGCACAGTACTTCATCATATCGTCCGCTGTAACTGTGGAACAGAGAAAATGTACAATTTACACAGAAGTCGAGCGTGTTCATACAGACATACCCCAACCTGCACCATTGCACACCTTGTAAATGACTTGAAATACAACCTGATGGAACATAGTAATGAGGAAAAAAAATCCCAACTTCAGTGACTGTACTGAAAGCATTGTGAACTACGCAACAGTCCCACAAAAAAAACAAAAAACTATCCTGTTAAGCCCAATTTGCATGGGATCAGAATGACCGGGGAACCACAGATCTTACAATTATCCCCAACATGAGTTTCATACAACACATTTGCATGTTTTAAAACTTGATTAATATTGGATTTCATCCATCTCTTCCTTCAAATATTTTACTGCTCTCATTGGTTTTTAGCTCTCTCTCTCTCTCTCTCTCTTAATCAGCTTCCATAATGTGCAGCAACACAAGCTTCCTCACATTTTCCCCCAACATTATAGAAACTTCCATGTTCCTCACCAATGTAGCCTTTCTAGTTCTATAGTGAGAACGAGGCAGAAGGAAGGTGTGAAGAAAGCAGAGACACTGCAAAAGCCTTGACAATGACAACAATTTTACAAAGTTATGTAAATGTATTGAACATTAAAAGACTGAAACATGCCACTTGTATTAATATTTAGACTCCTTAATTACATGGTTGATCCGGTCTCGCCACCTCAACCACCGCTCCCTATAAAATGTTCACTGAGTCAGAAACAACTAAAACCGAGAGAGCTTAGGTCCTGAAGACTAAGTAGGATGTGTACGTTTTCATTTATACTAAATCCAACTCTTTCAAAAAAATAAATAATTTCACAAATTTCATTGTAAAATATGTGTGGACTGATGAGCAGTGGCTGAGGCTCATAAAGCAGAGCGGGTCAATCAATAATCACAAGGTCGGTGAACCGATTCCCAGCTGCAGAAATGTTTGCATCACAAGACTGAACTTTGAGACGTTTCTCTGGTGTGGGATGTGAATTATTGGTGTGCGAGAGCAAGAACGTGCTGTATGTCTTGAATAAAAGTACTGTACAAACATGTGTCTACAAGGGTAAATGCAGCATGCAGTGCAAAGCTCCTAGTGTGGTCAACAAGACTAGAGATGCGCAATGAAAATGCAATACCTCGAGGTAACTGTTGTTGTGATTTGGCATTATACAAAAAACACTGAACTGAAATCATTTACCATGACATGTCTTCAGTTCAGTGTGAACACAAAGGAAAGCCTTCAACAGATGACGATTAACAGCTTGAAGCCCACACATGTAAAGGCACATCTTCACTGCCACGGCAAGTGCTTTTCCAAAACACACCTAGTAACTACCTTGAGCATTTATACGAATTACATCTGAGCTGAGGATATCAGTCATGGATGCGCTTGGTTTTGGTACCTTTACTAGTTGCAGTTATATTATGACTTGTAGCTTTTATGTCTGGAAAGCAAACAAGCATGCTGTGAATCATAAGATAAAAACAGTGACTTAACTTTAAGGTTCTCAACTTAAACAATGGCTGACACATCTGACACAGAGCGAGAAGGAAAATCGACATGTGACTTACTCTATGATGGTGCAAACGGAGCAACAGAGGCTGGAGCACCCGGAGCACTGCCGGCTACAGGAGGAACACACCTGGCGCTCACACTGTGAGCACCGTGTTCTGGACCCCTGGCTCTTCTGACAGACACAGCAACGTGTAGCAGGCACCGGTGCACCTATATAGCAGAGACATCCGTACAGTACAGTGAAACAAAGCATTTAGGAAAACATGCAGGTTAAAAGCAACCAAAGTAAGCATCCAAACATGCAATAATGCTGACATCTGCTGGTAGAAAGCGTGAACTGAACTGACTATCTGTCATTTCTTTGAACTCAGAAACTTCAATATCACTTTTTAAAGAGACTCAAGCCTGATAGGAAAACCTCTTCGGTAGATCTTTTGGCTGCTCCCTTTAGGAGTGACCACAGCCTCCATCTCACCCCATCTCCAGCTATCACACCAACCCTCTGCATGTCCTCCTTTACTACATACATTAATTTTCTCTATGGTTTTCCCCATTTTCTTTCTGCCTGATAACTCCCTGTTCAACATCCTTTTGTCCAATATATCCACTATTCCTCCTCTGAACACGTCCAAACCATCTTAGTCTTACCTCTCAACTGTGTCTCCAGAATGACCTACACATTTCTAATCTGCTACATCCTGGATACTTCCAATTAAAATCTTAATGTCTTTAACTCTGCCACCTCCAGCTTGGCCTTCTGTTTTTGTGTCAGTGCCATTGTCTTACAGCACAGTAGGTCTCAATGCCATCTTGTAAACCTTCCCTTTCACTCTTGCTGTTATCCTTCTGTCATAAATAACCCAATAGTCCACCCTGCCTTCACACTCTTCTTCACCTTTCTTGTGCACTGCCCATTGCTTTGGATGGCTGACCCCAGGAATTTAAAGTCATCCACCTTCTATTTTTTTTACAGAAATTGTGTTGGACAAGTCATCAATAACACCAACATAATAAATGGAAGTTAAGTAGAAGCATTTATGCACCTGCCCCTTTCCTTATTTCACAAAACACACTTTTAAAACATATTACAGCCGAGTTTAACTAAACTTTATTCTGGATCATCTATGTAGACACTTTTCTTTACAGATATCATGCAGTTTTCATTAGGTTATAGGCTCAAAAAGACCACATACATGGACTTTTACTTTTGTTCCATTTACAAGAGGTTCAGTGTGTCACTGGATGTCACTGTTTTCACATGTATTTTGTTTACCTTTTGCTCAATAATCATATCAAGAACTGCTTCCCATCTTATCATAGGCTTTGGACTAAAGCACTCTGGCAATGGTCACACACCACCAGACCACACTGCACTGAAAACTGACTGGTTCGTCAGCTATCCTTGTTGGTTCAGTACTGAATAGTTTACTTTTCACACATATAAAATAATTCTTAATTCTGCTTTTCATTTTTGCATATCCTTTACTGGGTGCATCAACTACAGACTTCACACTCTTCATCATCTGTTTCAGTTCAGGCTCACCTTGTGCACCACTTGTTTTTGTGAGTCTGCCATCATGTCCAATCAGCGTCTGGCCCCTCAGAAGCGCATGGCTGCATGCTGGGGGCTCATGCTCTACGGACTTCTCCTCTCCGGTCCATATTTTGCCCACCACTGCCTTGGCACCATTGAAGAGTAGGTTTTTCGTCTTTTCTGTGAGAAAATGGGAGCGTGGGCACTTACGGGTTAAATCAGTAATCCAGTTGAACCCAAGAAGCTAATGTTCATAGCAATTCAAAGTCTGTTTTATCAGAATCAGAATCCTTTATTGATCCCTGGGGGAAATTTAGTTGTAGCAGTAACCAGTGTGTTAAGTGGATGCGTTGTACAGGGAGCCACAGGCAGGAAAGATTTCCTGTGTCGTTCAGTGGTGCTTTTCGGTAATCTCAGTCTCTCACTGAACGAGCTCCTGTGACTGACCAGCATGTCATGGAGTGGGTGGGAGGTGTTATCCAACACTGTCTTTATCTTGGACAGCATCCGCCTCTCCGACACCACCTTGAGGGAGTCCAGCTCCATCCCCACAACATTACTGGCCTTACGGATTAGTTTATTAAGTCTGTTGGCATCTGCGACCCTCAGCCTGCTCCCCCAGCATGCAACAGCATAGAGGATCGCACTGGCCACAACAGACTCATAGAAAATCCTGAGCATTTTCTGGCAGATGTTGAAGGACCTCAGTCGCCTCAAAAAATAGAGACGACTCTGGCCCTTCCTGTAAAGTGCTGTGGTGTTTTTAGCCCAGTCCAGTTTATTGTCAATGTGAACTCCAAGGTATTTATAGTCCTCCACAATGTCAACACTGACCCCCTGGATTGAAACAGGGGTCAAGTGTTTCCTGGTCTTCCTGAAGTCCACGATCAGTTCCTTGGTCTTTGCCACGTTGAGCTGCAGATGATTCTGCTCACACCACGTGACAAAGGAGTCGACCACAGCCCGGTACTCTGTCTCATCATCCTTGCTGATGCATCCAACCACCGCAGAGTCATCAGAAAACTTCTGAAGATGGAGGTCTCTGTGCAGTGGCTGAAGTCTGTGGTGTAGAGGGTGAAGAGGAAGGGGGAGAGGACAGTCCCCTGTGGTGCCCCTGTGTTGCTGATCACCTTGTCAGACACACACTGTGGGAGACGTACATATTGTGGTCTTCCTGTCAGGTAATCAACAATCCAGGACACCAGAGAAGCATCCACCTGCATCGCTGCTAACTTATCACCCAGGAGGGTCGGCCTGATGGTGTTGAAAGCACTAGAAAAGTAAAAAAACATGACCCTCACAGTGCTCGCCGGCTGGTCCAGATGGGTGTAGACACGATTGAGCAGGTAGATGATGGCGTCCTCAGTTCCAAGACGAGGCTGATAAGCGAACTGAAGGGGATCCAGATGTGGTCTTACTATGGGTCGCAGCTGGTCCAGGATGAGCCTTTCCAGGGTCTTCATGATGTTATTGAAGTCTCATTAATGTCAGCAGGCAAAGTTAATGAACAATGTAGGATCGATAGTGTAGTTTAACTATACACTCAAATACAATCAAAGTGACCTACGCGATTTTAAAATGAATATAAAAGGACGATATACTTGAAGCTAACAGCGCAAGCTTACCTAACAGGTATGTGCGCAACGATGACGCTAGCATTAGCTAACGGTGCAGCGAAGCCACACAGTACCCAGAAAGATGAACTTACCGTATATTTCTTGCCTGTATTTGTTCCCAAACACGCCGTAATTATTCAGCTCCTGTTGCCCAATGTGTATTTTGTATTGGGAAGAAAATGTTTCCGGAAAAGGACAAGCTCGTTTCGTCATTTTGGTGGCTAAAAGTGCTGTACCGTACTCCCACGGAGGACCACACTTGTTTGTTGCGCGGAAAAATGAAACGGAGGCAGACAGGAGCCAATCACAAGGACGTTTTATCGTCACGTGGGCGCTCAGCCCCGTTCCGGAAAGTGCGCCACTTTCCCACGTGACTAATACTTTTCATGCTGCTTTCATGGACTGTCGTCGATGTTGTGTGTTACGGATTTTAATTTTAGAAATCAGAGTAAAAAAAATCAATGTATAAATTAATTTATCTTTGTGATGGAGTCAATACAGTCACAATGGACTCAGCTAACAGTAGATTAGTAATATATAGACAATTATATTAATTTTTGAAAACAGTAAGACTGGGCTCCAGAAATCAGATTATCATAAAACGTTTTCTTTATTGGATCATGGAAACACATCCACGTTTTTAATTTGCGATATGGCTATAAATGTATTTATAAATCCAATATTTTGACTCACAAAAACAGTGGGATATTTAACTACAACACAACAAACACAGTTAGCGTGGATCAAAGCTTATAGATTTGTTTATTATATAATGAAGTGAAGGTAACTTGGAGAAACATGCTTCAACATGACACACTGCCAGCGCTTCCATCAAGGGAAGGGGGTGGGATAAAGACTTAAAACATCTGGATCATGCACTCTCTGGACTTTCCAACGCCAACCCACTTGACTAAGAAGAGAGAAAAGAGCACAAAGAGTTTTGGTTATGTGTGAGAAAATTTATATTGAGATACACGAGTGTTATTTTCTCTCACACGTACTAGGAACTCCAATGTGGTTCTCAATGAAGCGGATGTAGTTTTGTGCCTTGACTGGGAGGTCATTCCACTTCCTAGCTGCTGAAGTGTCTGTCTTCCAACCTGGGAAGGTCTCATATTCAACCTCCACTTTCTGCAAAACGTCCATGTTGGCTTTGTGTTGAAAAGAAACCAGTTATTACCAACTCTTTAATCAGTCGGTCCTAAACAAAGATCATCAAATTAGGGAAATCGTTTACTCTTTTCCACAACCTGGAAAGTGGGGAATCCTCTTCCCGTTGAGTTTGTAGGCAACTCCAACTTTAATTTCATCCAGCACATCCAGAATGTCAAGTTTTGTCAAAGCAATGCTGTTGAATAGATGGCATGTCACAGGAAAACCATTTAACATGTGCAGTTAATCAGTGTCAGGCTGTGTGACGGTGCAGGAAAATGGCATGCTCGTGGGATAAAACACAAAAACCACAAAGCAGCAGATGAGCACCAGTCCTAATCACTCACGCAGTGAAACCATTAATCATGTGAGCATATCTGACGATGACCAGATCCAGCCAGCCGCAACGTCGCTTCCTTCCCGTGGTCACACCCACTTCGTGACCCCTCGTCTGCAGCAGCTCTCCTATTGCCTACAGAAATAAGCAAGAAATAAACATCTCTGCCTGTTATAATCCTAAAGATCAAAAAATAAATAAATTAAAAAAAATACATGCATATTAAGTACACCTGAAGTACACACAGCCGAGTACAATAAAACATCACGAGTTGGAGGATACCCTTTGAACATCTTGACCTTAGTCCCTATGGCCTGTTCCCGTTACAGGTAACATTAACCCCAGCACACACAGTAAATATATCCTTAACTAAGAGTCTGACCCTAAATTTATCCCTGCGAACATGTGATCTGGAAAAGAGGTAAAGAGCCGTCTCTCACAAAATTTGACAGCTGCACTCAGTGAGAATACCCCCCCACCCCACCCCACCCCTCACACACAGGCCTGCCAACCGTGCTGCCTGTGTGTCAGCTGGGGGATCACAAACAAACTGTATATGTCAAGCTGAATATCTGCGTGTTACATAACATGTCATGTGTCTCTTTTTACAATACGCAGACCGTGAAGGCCAAAAGCCAAACGCGTGACAAGATTTGCCAAGTGCTGCTGCGATACCAGGCACTCACATTGAGCTGTTCGGTGGGGAAGGCTCCAATGCCGACTCTGGTCGTGTAGGCCTTCGCGACGCCAAACACGTCACCAATATTCATCGGAGGGATGCCGAGACCAGTGCATGCTCCTCCCACGGTGCAGTTTGATGATGTCACAAAAGGATATGTTCCTAGAGAGACAATTTTGTATATTACAGCAGCAGTGATTTCTTCCCTTTTCACCACCCAGATCCAAAGTAAAGTGAAAAAAAAGAAGCAAAACAACAAAACTATTGCTATGGCTCCTACCAAAGTCGATGTCAAGCAGAGCAGCATTGGCCCCTTCAACCAGAATTTTCTTAGGGGGGCCATGAAGAGCTTCGTACATATAATAAACACCGTCTCTAACCATCGGCCGCAATCTCTCAGCGAATTCCTCCATGAAGCAAGAAAACAGAGATATGTCTCAGTGCTGGAAACAATAACAGACAGTCACTCAATAACATCACTCTTATCAGTTTCTACCTTTAGTTTTTTCAGCTGGTCCTCAACGTCAACTGTCAAGGATGGATACATGGACTGATACTGTTGGACGAGATTCTTGAATCTAAAGAGATTTACCAAAGGTGTTACCCATGACATATCACTGTATACAAATGGGTTTGACTCCTCGGCCTGAGTTTTACACACCATTCCTACCTAGTAGAGAAGTCCTTGAAGTCACCCAGGAGATCACATACGCGTAGACCAGTGCGAGATGCTTTGCTGGAGTATGCAGGTCCGATGCCCTTCTTGGTAGTTCCAATGCTATTACGTAAAACAATGTGTGAGATCAGTGTTGTATTCAATAAATTATCGTGTTGCGTCCTTTGGGAAAGGGTCAGGCTGACTATGAATGGTGTCCTGCCCTCCTCGCTATCGCTACCCTTACTTTTTTCCTTCTTGCGCTTGTCTTTCAGTTTCCTGTAAGCCATCAACAACCTGGTGGAAATCGAACACTGTGGAGAGACAGCAAAAGCGATCGATAAGATGCAACCTTGAAGAGATGAATTAAGCAGGCTATATATATATATATATATATATATATATATATATTTTTTTTTAAACATGGAAACAAAGAACATCTTCATAGATGTACCGAGGTGAGCTCTGTCTGAGACAATGAGTCTCTTCTCCCAGCCTTTCAGACCTGGTCAGAGAATAGAAATCACATTTACATGATTACATGCTAATTTGAGTCCACACTAGTTTCACTCATTTCTGCTAAAAATACCTTTCTTGTCATTTTTATCCCCTTCTTCAAACAAACCAGGTAGATGTATAACTACTCCATTACCTAGAAGATCAAGGGAAAAAGCAAGTGAGGGTAAATATTTGAATAATAGTGCATCTCTGTAAATAATAGAAATTGAAGCCTTTACCAATAAGAGATATGCTTTTGGGGTTAATGATCCCACTGGGGAGAAGGTGGAAGTCGTACTCCTTCCCATCCACCACCACTGTGTGTCCTGCATTATTCCCGCCCTATGGATCAAAGAATGTTTATTATTAATAATTATAGTAACTGGCAATGAGCAGGACATACAATCAAACACCCAAGGCCACCTCATCACTTTTAGTCACACTGACATGCCCAGTCTGATTTTTATGATGAGTGATAAGCGCCCTCTTTCCTGAGCTTTTCGAGCATCTATTTTAACTAACAGACTTGGCTGTTGCTGGTGGATCCTCCACTCTGTTCCCCCCTGGATAAGACCTGGCCTTCTCATGTATCATGTCAGCCTGAGAATGTGACCCCTGGAGCCCGGTGGGTTGGGCTCTCAAGCCTTCAGAACACAGGGTGCTAGTCCTGTCAGTAGTACAACACTGCAGGCTGTTGACAGCCTTCTCCGTGCCTGCTGGAGCTGAAGAGACCTCTTGACCGTTATGCGTCTTATGCAAGGCCGGGTCACAGACTGACCTGTCTGGACCTGTTTTTATTGATGATTTAATGCAATCAGAAAGAGTCAGTCAAAGGAAATTTACCCGAGGTGTTAGGTCGATTACAAGCATTAAAAGAGTAGTCAGGGTTTTGAAAAAGTGCACTTATTCATGCTGCCTGACAGTATTTAAGACATTCGTTTTGAGCTGTCACAGCTGCCTATTGCATATTTTAAATTCGTCACAAATATAACACGTCGCTTTATTGTAGTGGGGAAAAATATCTACAGCTACACTCGCGTTAAATATTCCGGGGCTCGGAGGTGCGAGTGTTTTCGCTTTCGCACCTGTTGCACATTACCAGGCGCCAGCAAGTCACAGAATTTATCGTGAGATCACGAATTCATGCAAAAAGACTCAGCAGCACCACTCACAGTCCTCATCAAATCCACACGTTTACCTGACATCTGCAGACAATGTCAGCTTCGGTAGCAAGTAAATCCACGACCTTCCCTTTCCCCTCATCTCCCCATTGCGCACCGAGCACCACGGTCACTTTGTTCCCCGCGTCATTACGCGGTCGCTTCTGCCCGGTGGCAGCGGGTTGATTTGCGTTTTTTTGGTCTTTCCCCGACCAGCTGAACGACATGATGGTGTTGCCTTGAGCCTGTCCGCCTCAAGAAGACCCAACTGTCTCCAAGAGCAGCATTGCCATATGTGTAACCGCATATCCGATGATGTCAGAGCCAGACGCACAGAAGTACGTAGCTGTGCTCAAACAAATCACCTCCAAAGCTGCTGAAGCACCGAGATAACAGTTTTTACACAACCGTCACGAAGGTGGAATTGCTTAAACATTACTTTTTGAGGCTTTTCTAACGGATTCAGATCGCCTCAATACCGCCATCTATGCGAATCAGACGATCAAAAACAGAACAGATGAACAGTATCTTCAATTTTATTAAAATATACCCAACATTAAAAGTTACAGTCCATTCTCGCTCTCCTTTATACATATATATCCTGTCGCAGATCATTTGATTAACAAATAAATTAAGACATAAGATTTGTATTATTTTATAATTGATTAAATTCAATATCTCAAACCAAACACTGCATCTTTTTATGGGTGCTGCAAATATAAACAAAGCTTATAGCAAAAACACATTCACTGCATATTACAACAATTATACAAACATATAAAGAACATTTAGCTTTTTTTTCTTCCCCTCAAAATAGTCCTCATAAACACAAAAACCCTCCAGTTTACATAAAGTGACTTGGTAACGTGAAAACTAAGAGGACTAAGGGTGATAGAGCTTTTGCCACTGTGGCCCCGAGACTGTGGAACTCTCTCCCCCAAACATTAAGAACTGGACTCAGTAGCTGTTTTTAAAAAAACAACTCAAAACTCATCTTTTTAAAACTGCTTTTGGTTAATTTTTTTTTTGCCCGTTTTATTTTCTCTTTTTAAATCTTTTTATGACTTGTAATCTTATGTGCAGCACTTTGTGATTCTGTCTTGAAAGGTGCTATATAAATAAACATTTATTTATTGGAAAAAAAAAAAAAATCCCAGCCTCAGATGTGGTCGCTCTTCTTGGTCAGGATGAGGCTTCACAGAAGACTTCCACATCCTCCAATCAACATTATGGAATCCCAATAAAATACACTGTTCTGAACTCCTGCTCGGAAGTCAGCATTTTCTTTTCCCTCTCGATTTTCTTTTTCTGGAGTCACCTAGAGAGAACAAATGCTCAAATCAATAGTGCGAATGAAAGCGTGTACTTTAATACCTTTCACAGTTATTTCTGTAAGCGACACTGCCGGCTCAAAGGCCCTTGGCAGAGAGGCGCTTTTCTTGCAAACACTATTATTGGCTTAGAGATGCCCAGAGTTTTAGTTATATATTTTTTTAATACATTTTATATCATGTACAGTATGTTTAATTAAAGTTCAATTAACAAAACAGTTTACAAGAAGCACACGAGACTGTTAGCAGGTTAAATCGTTGCAGATTCAGAGAATGGACAAGAATATATGGAGGAAGAAGAAGAGGACACAAAAGTGACAGCTTTCATGAAATAACTGTCCACAATGGCTTCACAGAGACTCCACAAACGGCGAGGCTGTTTGAGATCAGAAAACTTAATGTTGATAGATTAACCACTGATTAAAGATGATTTATTATTGCACAAGACAGTACTTTTATTTTGCCCCCCAGCTCAAGTTTAACAGATATCACAAACCCCAAGAGTTTAGCCTGACAACCAGCTAAACTGGGAGAGCGTTAAGAGAGACGGCCGTGTGTTAAAAGTCGGACAACACAGACAAATGAGATCCAGATTCCGGTTAGACCAACAGATGACGTGTTATTTGGAACAAAAGCTCTGACGATGATTGAGTTAATTTCCGGCTTACGGTTTGCCATTCCATCGACTTGACCTACCTCACTGCAACACACAGCCTGTTTTATGTTTAGTGTGTCCTTTCCCACTGTTACCTTGTGTTTCAGAACGGAAAACAGAACATTCAAACAAAAAGGGACCACAGGTTTTAAAAAAAATCCATTCAGTATTCAATCTTCAAGACAAATGCTGCACACTGCATTCATACTGTTTAATTTAAGATATGTATTCATGTAAAAATATTTATGCACATATAGTAAAATAGCCCATACATAAGATATAAAATGTTAAATGGAATAAAAACAACACTAACAGAGGATTCGCTTTAAGAAACGTCAAGAGACTAGCATTCCAGAGATGGCCTTTATTGAAGTGAATGGATAGGTTACCTTGATTACTCTTCTTTTTGTTTCGTTTAAAGAGCTTCATCTGTTTCTTTGGGTCTGGCTTAAGGGCTTCGGACACAGATGCCAGATCTTCTGGTTCCAGTGCATCTGGGACGTCGCATTGCATGATGCCTTCATCGAGCGTAATCAGGCTCTTTTTGGGGTCTGCAAGTTTGCAACTATCAACCTCGTCTTGGCCAGATGTTTTCGCCCCCGTGTACGCGGTCTCCTCGTGCCACTTCTCTTGCCCTACAGTCTCTGGTAAATGGCTTGGTTTATTAGTAGTTTCTCCTTTCCCCTCTCCCATAATATCGCTTTCCATGCTCTGCTTCGTGTCCGCACTTGGAATTTCTTTGACATGAACGTTTACGCTAAGATCCGTTGGCTGCTCGGCCGGGCTGGGTGTGTCGTCAAACGTAGCCTCCAGCAGGTCAGAGTCTGAGAGGGATGAAGGACTGATGACGCTGGTCTCTGCTGAATCTAATGAAAAGCCATTTGTGGGGAGGCATGGTTGGTGGTCCCCTTTAACCTGAGACTGAGCTTGAGTCACATCTATGGGTGATGCTGCATCTTTCTCTGGCTGCAGAGATGTAGGTCTTCCCAGGAGTGCCGCTGGAGCTGTCTTTCCTGGGAGTGTGCTTGGAGGTGCGGCTGTGCCGTCGTGCACTGCATTCAGCTGAGGAGCCGGCAGAGTCTCTTCTGACGGGCTTATAAAGCCGTTCACCTCGCCTGTGCTGTTGTGGCGACCCTCTGTCCGAGACGCGGTAGGAGCGGAAATGGTGGCCATGTCGACGGCTTCTTCGCCTACAGACTTCGCACTTGATCCTGGGGGACAGAACAGCCGATCAGTTAACAGAATTAACATCTGAAGTTAGGTGATGTTCTGCAGCGAGCAACGAGACAGGACGACAAGAGGCTCTCCATAAAAAGAAATGCTCACGTGGGCTCCACAAAGCAAAAAAACAAAAACAAACAAAAAGCAATGGAGCTAACTTAGCGAGATGGGAGGCGGTGCAGAAGCACAAATAATCCAACAAGGCAGTTTTGTGGCTCGCGGTTAAGCGGCTCAGGAGCGGAGCTAGGAACTGCGGATGGAGACCACGGCCTCGTATCCTTACCAGGTGGGCAGGTATCCCTACGCATTTCACTAGAAGGGAGGCTTTCCGAATCGCACCTTGGCCGGGTCTTTCTGAGGCTGAAACCTTTTCTGATGTCCGCCAGGAGGTTTTCTATGATGCAGCCGTCGTTCTGCGGCACAAAACCTTTCTTGACTGAAAAGAAGGGCACAAAGAGGACATAGGAAACACGATAGTCACATCACATCTTGTTCAGAATTTTCTAGTACAGTAGAAGAACACAGCGCTCTTCACAACTTACTTATTTTCCCATTCTCTCCTTTCTGTCTCTTGGACTCTTCCTCTGCCAGCTGCTTCTTTCTCTTCTCAGCCTTGGCTGCCTGTTCTTTCCGAGTTTTGTTTTCCTGTTATCATTAAGGAAGGATTTCACTATCTCGCAAGTACAAAATGTACATAGCAGTTTGTCTTTGTGTCATTTGGGCCGTAGCATATAAACATGTCTTAGTTTTCCACAGTTTATTGATACAAATGTTACAAACAAAACACTACCTCCCACACACAAGAGGAAGATTTAACAGTGCCACACACACACTTAAGATTGTCTCATAATGCTTGACATCAACCAAAGCGGCCTCTCTGACCTTCAGCGCCTTGATGAAGAGTCCTCGGAAAGTCCTGATGGTACCGAAGAGTTCCTCCAGTGACAGCTGATTGGCATCCTCACATAAATAGACAGCCAGTTCACCCTTTTTCGTCTCAATCTCGGCGAATCTCTCGTTTAATTCTCCGAACAACTCCAGATTTGCCTGCAGCAGAGAGAGAGAAGCATTTGGGATGTGGATCCAGCTGCTACAGTTTTGCATCCATTTGGAGAAAAAGCAAAGATTGACGTTTTACCTCGAGAACTTTTGCATACTGCTCCTTCACCTCCTCCGCAGAGTTGGAGACTTTCTTGGCTGTCTCATTCAGCCGTTTGAGTAACGCACTGGCTTCTGACTGAACAGAGTCCAGGTTAACTCTGAGGAGCAAGGGTGACAAGCGCCAAGTGTTAGAAATCTTTGACAAAATAGTTGAAGAAAAAAATGTAAGAGTTTAAGTTTGCATGAAAGATTTCCATACCCTGCTGCCTTTTCACATATGGCTATTTCATCCGGTAGAGCCAACAGCTCTGGGTGGTTTGCCTCTGCTTCCTTTGCAAAACAAGCCATGCAATGGATGATTAAACAATTTCATGACTGAGGAGAAAAAAAAAACAACCCAAAAGACATTGCGGTAGCTGCCAGCCGGTTTGCGTACCTCCAGGATGTGATGAAGCAGTGTAATGCGGCTCTTGTTGGCCTTTGTTTCTGTGAGCTTGAGCAGAGAGCTAATCTTGAACCCCTCGGCGTTCCCAGTGTGACTTCCCTGAAAGTAGACCAGTGATTAAAAATGCAAACTGTCTAAATGTCAGCTCAACTGACGGAGAAATGAGGGATGAGGTTCTTACATAGTTGAGAAAATTTCCCACGTCGAGGATGAGCCTGCAAAAACTGGGCATGAGCGTGCTCGTTCTAAGAGCTGGGAAACCAGTGACATTGTGTTAACATATAAGACATATTTTAAGCTAGCCAATTAAAAAAAAAAGAAAAAAAAAAGAAAAAAAGAAAAAAGTTCACCCTTAATCAAATTTCCTTATTTTTCCACAATCAGTCCCAGTTATTTAGCAAATAGACAAGCTTTGTTGTGCAGTTTTGTGCAGGAACTTTTTTCTTGCTTAAGTGAATGCATCGTCATCACTGAACAGAAGGAAGCCCACATCCACCCCCCACGTGAGGCATGCGCCTGTGACAGATAACAGGATGTAAACATTAATGATACTCCTCTCACCTGCCATCTACTCTCATTAAGCTGGTGGATATATTCATCCATCTACTCAATTTCCTTCCTCCCCAAACCACCACCTTATCCTCTTCCTGAGGCACTCCCAAGCCAGCTGAGACACATAATGTCTCCAGTGTGTCCCTGGCTTTCTCCCTGTTGGATATGCCCAAAACGTCTTCACCTAGGAGGCGACCGGATGGCATCGTAGTCAGACACCCACTCACCTCAGCTGGCTGTGGAGGAGTGAACGTGGATGACTACGTTCCTCACCTGTACAAACAGTGCTCAGTCATGACAACATGATGTGGATGGACTAATCAAGCTGACAGCTTCACCTTCACACTCAGCTCTTTCTTCACCATAACAGACTAACACACTGCCCGCATCACCGCATATCGTGCAGCAAATCCATTTGCCAATCCTCCACTCACGAACTAAACCTGTAAATACGTGAACTCCTCCACATGAGACGATAGCTCAGCTCCACCCTTTTCCTGGCGGAGGATCGTGGGCTTTGCTCCGTCTCACTTGGCTTCAAGCCACCTCGGAGATGGATATGGTGGCTAGAAGTGCTCAATAAAACACACATTGTGCAAAAAGCCAGCATGATTCGGAGAATGCAGAGCCAGACACCCTTCCAGGTGTAGATGGCTCGGTAAAGAGAGAAAATAGTTCCCACACAAAACTGCTCAAAATAAGAATTATGGATTTTTTTTTGAGTAGCTGTGTCATGATTTCTGGAAAGAGACGTTGCAGTTGCACAAATCCAACATTTTCTGCTTTGAATATCCTCAAGGCAAGTGCCATGTGCTTTCATTGGAGTCAAGAGTTCAACAGATACACTGATGAAAAGCCAGAAAATTGATTTTAAGGTGAACCCCCCCCTTAAGAATTATAGATGAATGCATGCGAACACAGGTGAGGGACTAAGGTTTACTTACAGTGGCAGGCCTCCTCCACAAGCTTGACTTTAGGTTTGAGCATCTCCAACACTGATGCAGTTTCCTCGCACAAAAGCATGCACTCAATCCTCAACTGATAACTGAAGAGCGAGAAGAGAAGAAGTCACGCACACAGCAGCCACGTAAGCAACACTTAAAGCAGAAATAAACTTTTATATAAAAAAAAAAAAAAAAAAAAAAAAAAAAAAAGGGGGGGGGGGGGGGGGGTTACCGCGGCACAGTAAGGAGAGAGGTGTAGAAGCGATCGACGTTTGCCAGCTTGTCTTTCTCTCCCTGGAAGGACTTCAGATTCTCCATCTACGTGAAAACACAAAGCACTGACTCAGACAAAGCACCATCATTCTCAAGCAGGGCCTTAATTGGCAGATAAAAACACTCGAGGTAAGGATGTTGGCAGCACAAACCTCATGCTTCTCTGGCAGGAGCTTAAGCAGCTGTTTTAGCACCTCCACGTCAAACCGAGTCCGATCCCCACTCTGGATCATGCCCACAAACTCCTCATTTGTGCTGGACGGAGAGAACAAAGAGTAGAAATGAGGGAGCAAAACGCATCAAATCACAAAAATGTGTTTGATATCTCACCATTTGAACTGCT
Organism: Perissodus microlepis; assembly: GCF_051167445.1. Lineage (NCBI taxonomy): Eukaryota > Metazoa > Chordata > Actinopteri > Cichliformes > Cichlidae > Perissodus > Perissodus microlepis. Next base: position 28,212,711 of record NC_140479.1, on the reverse strand, counting down.
TGAGGAATATATTCACGTTCAAGCTTTTCTTTGGGTCGATGAACGTGATCTATAAAAGGTGGGTGGAGAAGGGGGGTGTAAGAGAACAAAAACAGGATTACTGATTGTTCGCCTCTGCTTATTAGCAGTGTTTTTCTGAGTGTTTCTGCTCCGAGGAGCACCGTCGAGAGCTGACCAAGCACACCTCTTTAGGCTCCTTCTTGACAGGAGCAGCTGCCCCCTTGTCTTTGTGTTCGGCCACCGGGAGGCAGAACAGCTGCTCGATGCTGCTGTAGTCGGGCTCGTGAGGAGGCGGCTCTTTCTGAACCGAGGCCCACATGGAGTGACCATCTGTGTGCACGAAGGAAAAGAGAGTAACCCGTCATGAGCTTGTGCGGCTCCACTTTTGTACGGACATTGTGCCAAGTGATCATCTCTCTCCTTCCAGAAACTTGAGGGAAGCCTTCGACACCCATATTAATTAACACCCAATTTTGGATGGTTTAACAACTCAGAGCGCTATTCATGTCAGCGCTCCACTCCCATCAACTGTTCACTACACAGATGGCAGCAGCCAGTGCCTTTGCTTAAATTCCTCAGAATTATTGCTATTTAAAAATGTGGGACCTATACTGTATTAGCTGATAATACAGATTTATGCAAAAGAAGAATTAGTATGAGATTTGACAGTTATTAAAATTAAAACAAAACAATTAAAAAAAAAAAATGGAGGTTTTATCCACTTACCAGTAACAGTGCGAAGTTTCTGCCAGTTGAGCTTCTTCATCCTCAGAGTGGGACAGCGGCTTGTCTTTGAGGGCGCGCTGCAGCCCAGGGCCTGGCTACTCTGGGCCACAATCATGCCTGTTGGAGGTGGAGGCGGCATGCCGGGTAAAGGTGGAGGCGGTGGTGGCCCACCACCGATCCCTGGTAAGGGGGGGGGAGGAGGGGGGACTCCTGGTCCAAAGGGCAGAGGAGGTGGTGGTGGTGGGGGAGCCATTCCAGGCAATGGAGGAGGTGGCGGGGGACCAGCAAACCCTCCAGGTAGCGGTGGAGGAGGCGGTGGCGGCGGAGGTGGGCACTGGTTAGAGGGGGGTAGAGGGGGTGGTGGGGGTGGAGGTGGAACAGAGACACACTGTGGCCTTTTAGGGGACGGTGTGCTTTTGTTTGGCTTCTCCGTGCACAGGTGATCCAGCTCCGTCTGCACAGCCTTATCCACTTTGACCCGCAGTCCGTCCACCTCGTGCCGATCGTCGCAGCTTTTCCTTTTAAAAACCATCAGCCGCTGCATGATCTTCTCACAGGACTCCATCTGAGCTGCAGCACAAAACCAGAAAACACACACACACACGATGTGAATTAGCTTCCCACTCTACAACAGAAGCTTTCAGCCATCCTAACACCGACTCCCTGCCTTTCATCTCAAGGCGATCTATATGCCTGAATAATCACTCGTCTTCACCATGTGGCCACTAAGCAGCCATTAGCCTCTTTTAAAGTGTTGATCTGGAGTGAATGCATTGTTGCTGCTGTGCTGACTCACAGTCCTGGGCGAGCAGTATGGCTCTGTTAGTGATGGCCTCCAGAGCCAGCCAGATGTCAGGGCGCCCTGGTCCCAGCACCAGCAACGTCTGCAGGATGGACAGCAGCTGGAGAGAGGCTGGGGAGCTGCTCACCTGCACACAAACACCCACAAGAACATTAAGCTTGATAATTTGCGCATTTTTTTTTAAATTTATGTACAAGGATAATAAAGTATTTTAATCTGTAGCTTATTAAAAGATCCCTCTCTTTACTGTGAGACTTCTGAGAGAAAAGCCGCATTCATGCAGTGTTCTGCTTGATGGACTATATTTTTTATTAGGAGTTGACAGAGCCATTTCAATAGGCTTTTCTCACCTTGTTAAAAAGTGTAGTAAAAACCTCCAGGTGATTACTCATATCAATGCCCCCATACACTCGCAGGAGCTCTTCCTCATCTTCAGCCATCGCTTCTTCAAAAGCTTCGCACTGAATAATTAAGTCTTCATCCTCCTGCTCCCTGCAAACGCACACACACATATTACAGTCACAGCTCGGTTCATAGTTTAGTTCAGTCCCATCTTCAGTGTTTTTTCCTTAAAAAGTTCTGACAAGGACCTTTGATCCAATTTATGCCATTAATGGAAATACATCACAAAACTCTTTTTCTAAAAGCACCATTTCACTTGCGGTGATTATAGCTTTTAAAAAGGAACCTTTAAAAATGTACCTCAGCGACTTTATTGCGGAAATTAAGAGGCTGAAAAAAATAATCAAATGTGAACACCAGAAGGATGGCTCACCTCAGCTTTGGCAGAACATCAAGTAACTGAAGCCCTGCAAGCAAAATAACACAAAATGACACAGCTCCAAGTAAAACAACAAGAAATCAGCGGCTTTTCATGAAATGTCTTACAAACAGTATCGCCTGCCTCCACACAGGACTATATGTTAGTTTGGGGGGAAATTCCAGGAAGTCACAGGTGAACAATCAGAAAGGAGGCGTGGCCAGTCAGGTGGCTGATTGGTCCAAACCAATTGGACCAATCAGGTGGCTGATTGGTCCAAAACTAATATGCTGGGGGAGAGAAGCTATGGGATATTTCTCAAACCATCATGAATGTGGTGCTCTTCAGGAAGCTTAGTGGTTAACACTTGTTCCTCATTTAAAATGACTGTTAACTCTTGTCAATAGAAAATTGAACTTAGTAGTCAGTATAATCTTTTAATAATATAAGTTTACATATGGTAGTGATAGGATGTGCGATCTTTAATAGTCTGCAAAAGCTTTGCATGCATTCCAGAGTGCTCTGGCATTCACACCCACATCCTGGGAGCATGGGAGAGGTCGTACCTTGTCTTATTGTTTTATGGTAGGATAAACGTATCTATATCTGTTTTAGTCTAAGTGCCTTTTGTTTAGATGAACTGCTGGACTTCCAGACCAGCAGGTTTAGGGAAGTCCTTATGGGGTCACACTCTGACCCCACACACACACACACACACACTTACACCTCCACATTCCAATGTAAGGAACAAACGCTCACTGAAGTATAATTAAAGACCAGGGCAGTCTCTCAGTGCGAGTCTCTGAGCCTCAGTCTTGTGCGAGCGTTCTGGTGACTGCCCTTGCTAGCAAGAAAACTGTGTGTTTCTCCTCTCTGATTCTCAGCTGAAGAAGTGTTTTAGAATATATCTCTTAACAACTCTGGCTTAGTCAAAGGTTAAACCAGTGTTTGCACAGAATATACACTGGTGGCCCTCAGAGGAAACAGCGTACTCTGCTTTCAAGGTTTAATGCTGCCCAATTATTCTAAGAGTGGTGATATTTTCATTTCTGCTGATTTGTGGTGCAAAATGAATGAATTACACCATCTAATAAAGGCTTGAGTTTTTTTTTTTTTTTTTTTTTTTTAAATTCTCAGGCATTTTGTAAAAGTGAGAATGAGGCCAGGAGACCTATTCTTAGTCAGACCCAGTGACAGATATATTCGTTAGATCGCTCCTGCCCATGGCCTGCTTTTCCCCTTTGTATTCACTTTGAGCTAACAGTTTACCCACAGCGTCACCTTTTCCTATAACGGGACGGTAAAGGAATTAACTGTTGAGGAGCAGCCAAACCTACCGATGAACTCCTTTCTCATCCTATCCCGCTGCCTGAGGTCCTCTGTCCCGAAGATGAGAGCGTTGATGACACTGAGGAGCGTGACCATGTAAGGGACGTTATCTGTGGCCTGGAGCTCGTTCATAATCACGCTGAAGCGATACTGCTGCGTCTTTACGCCCTGAAGGAGAAACCACATTTGAGATGTGAGAGGAAAGTCAGAATGGAGCTCTGCTAACTTTTCTACAGGTTTAATCCGCTTGCCTTGTAATGGTCCAGGGCGTCAAGTGCCAGCCGATGACCGTCCAGAGAGAACATGCTGAGGGCTGCAAGAAGCTCAAACACCTGCTTCTTCACCATGGTGTTGGAGGTGTCCAACGCTGTGTAGCATAATGATTGCACACATCAGCAAAGGATGAATTCTCCTATTTTCCCCCATCAGTTTTCCTTAAAAGAATTCCCCCGTGTCTACTCTTTCCGCTTTGTGTCCAGACCTAAAGTAAAAGGATTGTTTTGCCGTCTTTGAGGCAACACTACTTGAACTTTGCCCTCTAAAGATCTGTTGCTGTATTGTAGATAAATATGTGTCTGTAGGTGGGGAAATCCAATATTCACAGCACACTGCCACATTACAAATTCAGGGATGTCCCGAAGTGACCCTTAATGACTCATGTCTGCATGTTAAAGCTGAGGACATGACTGGAAAATTCAGCTTGACAGAATGAGTCACAGAGAACCCTTTAATCATGTGAGCTATGACCACTTTAACACAATATTACAAATGTTACATAAAACACGAAAAAAAAGGGTCAAATCTCCTGCCATTAAAGAGGAGACGGCTTTATTTGAAATAACTTTTAACAATGAAATATCTGGAACGTTTATTTTCATGTGAGACTGAGCAGAGGCATCAACACAACACTGGGAAAGCGCATTTGTGGTCAACCTTGGGAGAGCTTCCGAATGTATCCCTCATTTTCTATGATGAAGTGAATCCCCGCCGCCGAGTTCATCACTGCTCGGACGCAGCTGACGCAGGTGAGCTGCAGGAGAGCATCTGCAATGCGAGAGCATCCGCGCCCGGAGAGACGGTCCAGGGCCTCCAGGAGGAGATCCAGCCCGCTTAACTCCAGGAACTGCACCATCCATGTCTGATCGCTGCCTTCCAGGCGGCGCTTCAGCCCAGAGTAGTTGACAACAGTGGGGACTTGGAGCAGTCTGATGCACAGCTCTGGATCAGAATTCTCCAGGTTGGCTTCCTGCTGAGTGTCAGAATCCTGCGAGGAACCCAGGCGATCCCTGACCGCCGCCCACTTCTTTTTCCCATCTGATTTTCCAGACATTGCTGCTGTATAAACTGCAGGTGGGGAGAAAAAAAGAGAAAACAAAACATTTACAGTTCTGCAAGTGCTGTACAGATGAAGCGAAACCGCTCTCAGGAAATTCTGCAAGTTGGTAGCGTGCAGATACCGCCTGCCTGCTTGCGCCGACGTGCCGTAATCTTGTGTGGCAGAGGGCTATCATTGTTATCCAAACCACAGAAAACAGGCCAAAACTATTCTTTATCGAACGCAGAATGGAAAACGACAGCTTTGCACTTTATAAACGAGTAAAAGATACGTCAGCGGCCATCACCAGCTCTGCCAAACATTCCATCTTAATCCTGCTTGAGCGAGTCTGACTGCCAGCTCATCAGAACTCTGCACAAAGCCAGGCTTGATGGTATTTGGATAACCTGTTCAGTATTTTCAACAACAATAAATTAAATGTCAAGTTAGCTGGAATTAAACTGCAACGTTTGGGAGGCGTGCTTGTGAAGAGCTGATACAAAGAAGGACGCTCACGCACTGATGGGCACACACCGATCCTTAAAAGTTGCCTTTTTCTGGTGTATTTTCCCATCAGTGCAATCCCCACTTTCGCCAATCCGTCTCAACCCCGAGCCTCGAAATAAATAACACAGGCACATTCCTACACACAGAGAAAGTCAACAGGGTACGAGTTTAATCCAAAAAAGGGGAAAACTTTGCCCCGAAAGTCTAAAAATACTTTGTTTCCAAATATATTAGCTGCTCCACCACAAGAAGGCTCCTGTGTCCCCAGTTGTTGATTTTACACTTGGCACGGAAAGGATATACAAACGAGACAACTGAGCGAGCACGGAGAAACAATGCAGGGCAAAAAAGGTCAGGAGAGGAAAACGGCCAGGAAGGAATTCCAGCCTTCACCAGTCCTCTTTATCAACCTAAGCAACAACATAAGGCGATGCTTTCTGCATGTTTGATGCTCTGTAAACGAAACTGCTTGCAAATGTCTTCGCTGACTCCTATAAGTGGGTATTTTCTCTGAGAACAAAGCTGCTGTCTTGTGAAACATCCTCCAAATTGAATTTCAATCTGCTCTGCGGATTCAAGGTAAAAATGAAGCCTTTCTTTTCTCACTTTTTTTTTCTCCTGGCAAAGCATTTGTCATTTCTGACTGCAGCATTTCAGTCCTGCTGCCAGTGTGAGAGTGTTACCGTGGCAGCAAGCAGCCAGACAATGGTCTTTTACAATAGGCCTTCTCAATGCTCTTCAAAGGGCCGTGTTCATTAGTCACAAAATGGATGCATGCTCCCTAACCCCCTTCGTCCTCCTCTTTCTCAGGCTAATAAGACTTATGGCCACTAATCCTTTACACACTTTCTGATTCAGAGGTACAGCTTGCTCTCATTTCCAAAGAAACTGGAGAACAAAAGTTGCAAATTGACGCCTGTAAACGGGAGAATTTTCACAGTCATGAATACTGTGAAGTTACTGGGAGTCATTAAAATGCGCTGAGAATTTTGTTAAGTGGATTCCACAGCTGACTCACACACTTCCAAAGAGAGGCTGGTGTGTAGAAAAAGCGTGCCGCGAGCATGACTTGGCAGCACAGTTTGGGAACTTTTCAGAAGGGAAGGAAAGGACTTTCCTGGGAGAGGAAGCTTGGCTTGTGATAAATACACTGGTGGTATGACAGCTCCAGTTCCTCTTTTGATGCTTTAGTTTCATTTCTAAGGAGTGCTTCCCGAGTTAAGACACATTCTATTCAAGCACAAATATCTGGGCTACATGCTGAGCAACATCAGAGCTGATGTGTAGGGAAACAACACATGTAATTCAAAAATGATCATAAACTATAGTACAAAAAGTCTCAAATCAGTAAAAAGGCTACTGAAGTTTCACGTAAAAAGTGCTCACTTGGTTGATCAGGTGACTAAGATGCCAAAAGACGGTGTCAAAACAGCGTCATTAGTGTGCACAAACATCCTGCCTGGAGAATTTCCACTGTGTCATTCCACTTTGCTTTCTCTGCACTTTCCTGTGTGCTCTCTACTCCTCTATCAATTAAAGCCAACAAAAAGTCTATACTTGTTTGCAAGCCATACACCCACCCACCTGACTAAATCTACAGTGTTGATGTCAGACACAGGCCCTCCAAATCGAGCATTTCTCAATAAAAGAAATCAGTGCTTATCAAGATTTTTCTTCTTCTTATTCATTCATTCTAATTCAGATTTCTATTTATAGAAAATTACAGTTTTTTTCTACTTCAGACACAAAGCTTTTAGATGCCAATCCAGAATCCCGGAATCTCCCTGAACTCCCGTTTCCCATTACCTGACTGATCAAAAGCCATTCACGCACAGTAGATAAGCAACTATAAAGGAACAACAAATAAAAGGAAAAAAGGCGACACACCTGTTAGTGGTGCATAATAAAAATAAAATAAAAGAAGTAAGATAGCTGCTTAAATTCATATGTAGATCTTGCAGTTTAGTTACCTCGAGTGATCCTCTGGTTAACTGCTCCTCAGCACTAACGTTTGCAGCATATTCTTTTCTGCACTCCTCAAACATAAGCCACTTTCATTTTCCGACCTTGTCTGCCAGAACATGTACCACTAATAGCAGGCTGATTCACTGCATCAGGACAAACCTGCTCACCGGTCCTCTGGTTTAGCCGCCTACACAAGCAGCCCACTGCTACAGTGCAACCTCAACACTTGTGAACACGCAGGGACATCTCCACTGATTTATTTCCTCAGAAGCATATGCACAGCTTCTGTGTGCAGGGCCATGTATGACAGTAATCACAAACAGTAAATAAACAATATACAGTATACTGAGACGCCAGATTGAGCAGAAATTGTATGAAATTTGAGACTATTTCATTTAAACACTGAAACTACGACTGAAATCACGTAAATCCCTTTATGGATGATGTTAATTAGAGTTTGAGTATTTACAAATAATTAAGCTTTAATCCACACTTTAAAAATCATGTTGTCCCCCCCCCCCTCTGTATTTACATAATGATTATTGCAGCTGAGCACATCTGGTGCTCGTTTAAGGAGCATCCACATCCACACCTCCTCTGATTGTCTTTCCGCTTTTCGAGGGAGTGACAGGCATGCCTGTAAAGTCTTCAAGCGCATTCTGGAGTTAAAACGCAATTCAGTGTTAGTGTGGCCCCAGACTGACCGCGCACGTAACATCGGCATTTTTGACTAAAGCCACGCGTGACAACCCGCGATGTCCAAGTTACAGCCTTGAAACTGCAGCTGGACATTTTTGGCCGAACTGTTTTGTTTTCCAGCCTTTCAGCCTCTCTGGCAGTGCGGTTTTTAAAGGGACAGCCTGTTACTACCTCCACACTGTCACTTTGTGAGCCTGCATTGCACACTGCTCCATTATTACGGACCTTTTGCGCTGCGATTTTCCCCACATACCAGGAAACATAACGGGACTTAGTCACCTCAGAGTGGCGAGAAAAACACGCAAGAAAACACATTAACAACAGCATCTACCGTCACTTCACATATAAGCGCTCAAAACGGCGTCGCACTATTACAGATCACCTATCGGCTGAGTGTGATGCCTTACCTGCCTTTATTCCATTAATACAACTACACCTCAAAAATCGCGTCCTCGGCAGTGTCTCGTTTAGGGGGGCGCTTTGCAGTCATCCAGACTCATTACTGAGGAAAAAAGACGAGACGAGGACCTCTAAAATATCGGCACTGTGCGGCAGGTCAGTCCCTCATGGTATGCGATGGTCCCTTTCAAGTCGCTACAGCCCTTCTGCTTCCACACAGTTGTGAAACAGCGACGGTGTCAAAACAGCGTCATTAGTGTGCCCACACATCCGCTTTGGACTTTCAGAATAAACTCAACAGCGAAGAAACCGCAAACGCCTGAAATGTGGTTACACTATAATAAAAAGGATAAAATAATATTACATAAATACATTTTTAAATGAATAATAATAATAATAATAATAATAATAATAATAATAATAATAATAATAATAATTGTTTAAAAATATTGTTATTAAAATTGTTGTTGTATAATTAAAAACGACGTTTTTAAACCGAAGCCAGCCCTTACAGCAACAATTGCCCTACCACTGTGACTTAAGTACAATAAAGAAACAAAGAAACAAACAAAATTTAGTCTTGAGATGACTTAGGAGGCTTTTAGTTGGCAGAAAATTACACACTAACAGAAAGAGAACTATCTCCATATCGTATGCCTACAGTTTATAATCAGAAAACGTGTATATACGGTTTTAAATGCTGTTAAAAAAATACTAATGTGGATGGGTAAAAGGCTCTCGATGTTTTATTTTTAAGCCAAAGCTACTCGATTTCCGGTCCCTACTGCGTGCAACTTGAGTCCTTTTTAGATGCTGAAGGCAGCCAGTGGTTTGAACCTCCTCCCACACTCACCCATCCCATCAGCTGGACCTCTGCCTCAGGCAGCCAGTTGCGGGAGGGAAAATAACTTCTCCGAATCAATCAGCGACTCCTTGCAGCACACAGCGCAGTGGCAGAGCACAATCCTATTATAGTCTTGAGTTAATGTGGTTATCTCACAACTGATGAAATAATAACCAGACTTCAGCAGGTCTAACTGCTCCCAGGAACCTTGTGTACAACACGTAGCAGTATTTCCAAGTCTGACTTAGAGGAAATTAGTCATCCTTCTTTATTCTTTGGAAGGGGGCATTTTTAATTTTAACAGAATCTGGAATCATCTGAATCCACGACACAGAAATAACCCGAAGACACTTAGACATAATCTTTTCTCTAAGATTTTTAGCTTCAGTGATTTTAGGGAAGTCTTTCAATAAATCCACTGCTTCACTGATAAAAGCAGTTATCCTTCATTTCTTGGGGCTACTTAGCTTGCTAGAATTCCACTGCCTTACAAAAAGGTAGATATATGAAAACTTGTGATGCTTTAGACAGCAACGTTTCACCAGCACAAGAGTTTTTGTTATTGTGAAGGAGAATGAAAAAAATGAGAAATGAGCAGCATGAGTATCATGTGTCTGTATCTCTCCTAATGGAGACTATGCAGGATAGCTGCAATACACAGGGATGGTTTGGTCTAAACATAAGCCACTGAGCAAATATTATGAACTCATAATGAGCAGCTCACTAGCTGAGTTTGTTGAACAGGATCAAGAAACATCAGCAGGAATCAAATATCTGATCTTCAAAGTCAAATTCAGCCTCATTGTCTCTCTTTCCTGTATTGTTGTACAGTACAACAACACAGGCTACACTGTATCCAGTGTACTGTAATGCACACTGGATACAGCTGAAGCTGATGAATGAAGAAAGGAGCAAGAGGAGGATGGATTACTATTCATGAAGTGTGGAGGAGGGCGGGGCAGCTATAGAAAGGATGAAGAGTGGATAAGGTATTTGGTCCTTTGAACTGATGTCAAAGAGAGGGAGAGAGAGAGAGAGAGAGAGAGAGAGAGAGAGAGCACTGTACTTTTTAACCAGGCTGTCTAACACAATTTTGGAGCGAAGGAGGACACTAAGAGGAGAGGTGACAATCAGTGAAGCAAAAGTGTGCCTTCATAGCAAGAATGAGCACTACAGATGTGATGTTTGCTTTGAGGAGGGGACCTGGAGAGTTGGAGGTGTGCACAGGAGAAAAGAGGAATGAAAGTCAGTAGAAGCAAGACTAACTACATGTGTGTAAATGAGAGGGAGACAACTGTAACAGTGAGGCTGCAAAGAGTAGAGGTAGTGAAGGTGGAAGTAGTTTAAATATCTGGGATCAACCACCCAAAGCAATGGATGGTGCACAAGACAGGTGGAGAAGAGAGTGCAGGTAGGGTGGTGTTGAGTGTCAGGGGTGATTTGTGATGGAAGGATAGGAGGAAGAGTGAAAGGGAAGGTTAAAATGGTATGGACAAATGCAGAGGAGGGGTAGTGGATATACTGGATACATGATGCTGAATATGTAAAATTACTTGTTTCAGCAAGACAATTACAAACCACGTACTGGAGATACACTGTGGCTCTAAAGGGTGTCTTGTGTAAAACTTGCCTGCCTGACCTGCCATGAACTGAAGACATTTGATGCATCATGATGTGGAAAATCCAACAGAGGCCATGAACTGCTGAGCACCTCATATTTAAGCAAAAATGGGAAATCTTTTTGCTTATTAAACATCGAGACTTTTCCTCCTTCGCTTTGAGTATATCACGTGGCTACGCATTGCAACACTTTCCCCTGTCCCATCGTTACAAGAAAATCATCATCATCATCATCATCATCATCATCATCATCATCATCACATTAAACACAAGCATATATTTTACAGATGACTATAAACGTCTCACATTCAGTATTTGATGTGTTGAGGTCCTTACAGGGTCTTAAACTTATTTACATTTAATTATCAGATCAATGTACTTAACAAAAAATAAGGAACTATTAGAGAAGTGTGTGGAAAACTAAATCCACCCTTACTGCTATAATGTGCTACAATGGGGATTAAGAGGGTAAGTTGTAGTCAGGTGCTAATCATCAGTAAGTGTGAGCATCTCACTTAAGTGGAAAACGTTCGAGACAGTTGCCAAACGTCCAAAGCGTGGACGTCACAGTAAATACACCCCAAGGTCAGACCGTGCAATGTTCAGAGAAACTGCAAAAATCCCCAAACTTACATCTCAGACTCTACAGTCCTCAGTTAGCATGTTAAAGGTTAAAGTTCATGACCGTACAATTAGAAAAAGGCTAGACATGTATGGCTTGTTTGGAAAAGTTTCTTCTCTCTAAAAAGAGTAAGGCACGTGGCTCAGGTTTGCAAAGTTGCATCTGGACAAACCACAAGACTTCTGGAATGGTGCTTTGACAGGTGAGAACAAAGTGGAGATGTCTGGTCATAATGCACAGTGAAAAGCAAACACATCGATCGGCACAAACCCCTCTTACAAACTGTGAAGCACGGTGGTGGAGGGACGATGATTTGGGCTTGTTCTACAGCCACAGGACTTGGACACCTTGCAGTCACTGAGACGACCATGAACTCCTCTGTATACAAAAGTATTTTGGAGTCGAATATGTGAGGATCTGTTTGACAGCTAAACCTTGACTCAAATTGGGTCATTTATCATAAGGACACAGTAAATCTACAACAGAATGTATATAAAAGAAAATAGTCAAGGTGTAGCAATGTCAAAGTGCAAATACATTCCTCGTGCCTGATTAAAATGCTGTAATGGGACTTTAAGAGAGCTGAATGAACTGAAGCAACCTTAAAAAGAAGAGCATGTGAAAATTCCTCCACAAGGATGTGAGAGACTGATAAAGTCACAGAGAAAATAATTACTTACTAACTAGTATTGCTGGTACAAGTGATTTCACAAGCTAATCAATAACAGGGTGTACCTATTTTTTCATATATTGCTTCTGCATTTTGGTTTATTTTTTGTCAGATAAATAATGTAATAAAGTCGTGTGTTGTTGTTCTTCTAAGGTTGTACCTAAACAATTTTAAGACCCAGTAATAAACAGATTTTTATAAATTATGTCCTGATACGTAAAACCTTAGAATTGAAATAGAATGTACTTTATTTTTTTTGCCATGACTGTATTAGTTTATGATTTAGAAATCACTGCCTTGGGGTTAACTCCTTGAGAAACATTGTTGCACCAGTCCTGTTGGATAACCTTTTATACTTGGGCCACATCTTATGACTTCTTTTTCAGTCCTGTTTATCCTCAGTGTGCCTGAAGGACAAAAAAAGCTGTGCTTTGTAAAGACATTTTAAACTGAAAGAAGCCTACCTTTTTACACAATCTGAAGGGACAGAGTCATCACAATATTTCTAAACCGTTTGTAAGTAACAGGTGGCTTTTTCACCATCGAAAAACTTCCCCCACAAAAATTTAAGAAAAAGAAAGCTGTTTTTGTACGTGTCAGGGGAAGTTCCCTACAGGAAGTGGTGCAGCCTCAGACCGCATCTTGGTTAACAGATATGTAAAACCTATGCCATTAGGCCACAGATGGATTTATATCCACAGGAAAAAAAACCACATGTAGCACTGAGGTGTCTGTTTGCATTTTGCATCGGAGACAAGATGGAGCAAGTTTAATGGGCTAAAATGACAGTTTAGTAGGCCACACAATGAATCTAAATGGAAATAAAGGTGCGGTCTTCAAATCGATATAAACACGGCTTTTGTAAACACATTTCTTGGTGGACTAAGCTTAATCAAACATAGGTAAACGTGTTAATATGTACTGTGCTGCCTGCTGTTACATAATTAGTCCACCAGAAGACGCTGTGGTCTCGTTGATCTTGATGGGCTTGGATAAGTTTTTTATCCAAATTTAAATGTCGAAACAATGTTATTAGGGTGCCTTGGGAAGGACGTGTGCGCGCAAAATTAATGAAATCCAGTATTTTATTTAAACAAGGAGCCTACATGTGGCTT